>NC_047650.1:10132403-10147425 GCF_902201215.1 Prunus dulcis | reverse complement strand
TGTGTGAATCTAGTATATTATCGCCCCTTTCAATAAGAAAGATGAATAAATTATAACTTCCTTTTGATCCCATGCATTATAGCACTCAATATGAAAGAATTTTAGATTTTGTTAATTGCTAAATGTACTTGTCCACAAATGGCTTGAAAAAGTCAATTAATTTGATAGGGTTTAGCAAATGACCAAAAAGACTCGAGAAAATGATTGAATATCTGTATTGAATGAGATGATAAGTTTGTCAAAGTCGTCGCTATGTACCCAATACTTGTCACAATGGTGGTCTTCCGTACTATATTGTGCTTAATTGGGTACATAGCGACAACTTTGACAAACTTATCATCTCCTTCACTTGGGAGATTCACTATTATACCCAATATAGGAGCCCAAATTACAATGGTCTAGCTGTCATTTTTTGGATTTTTTTGGGTATGTTTATAAAAATTAAATGGTGTAGGGTTTATTTATAGTTTTAGTGCTAAGAATGGGTATATGACTAAATATATCTAATTGTATCTCCAGCAAATGTTTCCAATTGAAAATATGGTCAATTCTTCACGGAAACTTTGGACATGTTAAGATTTTAGCCAATTTTTTACTTTTAGAATTTTAATTATTTTAAAAGGCTTTCGAGTTCTACTCAGAGGGTCTTGAGAGGCACGAGTACCATGGGAATTTAAATCCAAAATCACTTGGAAGCACACCAAAGACCTGAATCAATCTAACCAAGAACCCCATTGGTAAAATAAAACATTTATTTGATCTTACCAATTTTTCCTCTTTGCTCGAATCAACTTATTTTCTAAATTGGGCCAATTGGGCCATTGTAATTTTGTTTTTGTGAAGATAAAGAAAGGACAAAGCCCAGCTTATTGGGGCCTTTCTATGGATTTTCTGCTGTGGCTTTTACTGCACTTTTGGTAATGACAATTTGTTACTTCACTGTTTTTTTTCGTTGAACCTCATATATCCGTGCTTTATTATACAATAAAAACTGACAATCAAACTCACAGAAATCTGCACAAACATGACACAACGGAGAACCAAAAAAACATTTAAGCATGATTTCTTCACAGATATATTGTAAAGAAACAAAGAACAACAAAGGTACCAAAGGGAAACAGGTAGCCAGGCATGAGCAGTGAGACTATTATAAATAGCTGAACCTGTCCAGAGTAGCTAATCTGCCTCTCCTCCTTGCCAACCAAAGAATCAAAGTCTCAAGATGGGGTATTTTATATCTTGCATTTACGTAAAGAAAATGTTGGACCTCTCAACTCATTGCTAATTGATTTGGGTCGAATGTTATATCTTTAAAAGATATACTTCTATATTCTGATTGTTGGCTAAGTTAGCCCGGACACTTAACATCGATTGATGTGGAATTCATGAAATCAGGGGAAACATTGCAAACCAAATTTGGAAAAAGCTATCAAATGATTTGTGTTCCATTTATTGAGATTGAAATCAAATACAATCTTTAATCATAACTAATATAGACTGCTTTTGTATGAGAAAAAGAAAAAAATTGAAAACCACCCTGCTGAACAAACAGAGAAAGGAGAGGACATAAGATTGTTGCCCTTAACATGTAGTATATATAATAGATGGTTTTAGTTGTAGGCATCAGGGTTGGCCACAAGATAGGTCTCAATAACCTTGAACAAAGCATGGGCCCTTTCTTTGCCAGCTTTAACATGCTCTTCCTTGATCTCAACATCTCCCTTGGTGTGGTAGTTGCTGGTGTTTTTTATGATGGAACCTCCATCTGCAGATACCACCAACTTAATCGCATAAGAGATTTTCTCAATTTTGTCTGAAAGAGCATCTCCTTCAATCAAACTGTAGCTGTACACAAAGTTATCTTTGTCAAGCGCATCAACCTGGTGCTTCACATAGCTGTATTCACTTCCTGTAATTTCATAATTTGAGGGTGGTTAATGTCAACATTTTTAGAAATTAAGACACAAATGCTTTCATTTTACATATTAACTAGAAAACCAAGTTAGTAGACAGAGAGAGAGTGGTGGAAACAAACCTTCACCAAAGCTAGTCTTCTTGATGGTTCCAACACCTCCATCTCCTTCAACAATTTCAGCACTTTTAACTGCTTGTGGAGCAATCTTTGGGACGAGGTTGTCAGCATCTAGAACAAGGGCTTTGAACAACCTAGGTGGAGCAATGACAGAGGTGAACTCGGTTTCGTATGTGAAGACACCCATGATGATGATGATTTAAGAGCTTAGAAAATGATCAAAGAAAGAATGAATGAATGTGGAGGAAGCTAAAAGAGAATGACTGATATTGGTGTGAGGAAATGTGAGCACCAGAGGGAGTATTTATAGGTTAAGGGTGAAGTGACCCCAATGGATATAAAGTTGTTTGGACAAGTTTTCAGTGGTTATTTCCCATGTGAATATTTTAGTCAAAGAAAGCCACCTCTACAAGTTGATTTTAAAAATTCCAACTTATTACAACCAGCTGATGTGCTAATTAATTTTCTAATAGAATATTCTAAAACACATGTCTACGTACACAGTCCATTCTGATTGGCCTTTTTGATGATCAGAATACTACAACACAACTGGTGTGCTGCTGAGTCTGCTGACTGCTGACTCAATAATATCCTTATTCATTCAATTGAAAAATCTAAAGTCCTTTTCACTCTCATTTTCAAAATCTAAAGTCTTTGATATACAGCTCAGATTTCACACAGCCTGACCTTCAGCCTCAATCTATAAATAGCACCTCCAGTTCTCACATTTTCCAGCATCAAATATCATCCCTGCCAATCATCTAATCCTTTCACACTTTCATTCTTTCTTTGATCATTTTCTAAGCTCTAAAATCATCATCATGGGTGTCTTCACATACACAGACGAGTCCACCTCAGTCATCCCCCCACCAAGATTGTTCAAAGCCCTTGTTCTTGAAGCTGACACCCTCATCCCCAAGATTGCTCCCCAATCAGTGAAAAGTGCTGAAATTGTTGAAGGAGATGGAGGTGTTGGAACCATCAAGAAGATTAGCTTTGGTGAAGGTTGGTTTCTGTCATTGCCTCTTCTAAGTTTAACTTGTTTGCCTAATTAATAACATAAATCTTGAAAGCATTAATCTCTTAATTTCTAATTATAATCCTCATTTTACAGGAAGTCATTACAGCTATGTGAAGCACCGGATCGACGGGCTTGACAAAGATAACTTTGTGTACAGCTACAGTTTGGTTGAAGGAGATGCTCTTTCAGACAAGGTTGAGAAAATCAGTTATGAGATTAAGTTGGTGGCATCTGCTGATGGAGGTTCCATCATAAAGAGCACCAGCAACTACCACACCACAGGTGATGTTGAGATCAAGGAAGAAGATGTTAAGGCTGGGAAAGAGAAGGCAACTGGTCTGTTCAAGCTTATTGAGAACTACCTTGTGGCCAACCCAGATGCCTACTGACATGCATAAATCGAGAAATGACCCTTTGGTTTGTTCAATTTCCATTCCAAGTATCTTCCGAGCTTCTCCCAAGTCCTTTATCTCAAATTCATTACTCAATTGATTCTTCAAATTTTCAATCTCCACTTTGCTTTTACATGCTATAAGCATATCATCAACATATAAAAGCAAGTAGATGAAGGTTCCATCTTGTAGCTTGCGAAAATAGACACAATGGTCATATTGACTCCTTGTGTACCTTTGCCTATGAGCCGATCAAATCACTTGTACCATTGTTTTGGAAACTGCTTCAAACCATACAATGATTTTAGCAATTTGCAAACCTAATTTTCTTTTCCAGCAACACCAAAACCTTCTAGTTAAGACATATAAATCTCTTCTTCTAAATCACCATGTAAGAATGTCGTCTTGACATCAAGTTGAACCAACTCAAGGTCAAACTGCACAACCAAAGCCAACAAAATACGAATAGAGGAAGGCTTTACAACATGAGAGAATACCACTTTGTAATCAATGCCTTTCTTTTGAGCATAGTCCTTAGCTACCAATCTAGCTTTGAATCTTACATTTCCTTTACCCAAAGATTCCATCTTCTTCGATAAACCCATTTGCATCCAATTGCTTTATTTCCCCTTGGTAACTGAACAAGTTCCCAAGTTTCATTCTTATGAAGAGATTTCATCTCCTCATCCATAGACTTCTTCCACTCCACACTCTCTAAACTTATGTTTGCTTCTTTAGGTGGAAGGAATGTCATCTTCAATAACTGGAAGTGCATATGCCACAATGTCAGTATACTGAATAGGCTTTCGAATCACTTTTTTGGGTCTAGTAGTTGCAATAAAATCTTGTTACTGTGAAGGCTCTTGAGTAGATGTCTCCTCTTCATTTCTCTCATCCTCATCATCAGAATCAATTGTAGGACTAGTGTCTGAATCATCAGACTTCACTGGAACAACTGGAGTTTTCAGTAACTCCACATACTTTGAACCACTTGTGGTCTTGGTCGCATCACTTTCACTTCCATTCTTGTTATGATTAAGCATAGTAGTCTCATCAAAAGTTACATATCTGCTCACAACAAATTTCTTCATATCTGGACACCAAAATCTGTATCCTTTCATGCCAGTGCTAAAGTCCATAAATAGAGTTGTCTTTGCTCTCGGATCCAACTTGCTTTCCCTGACATGAAAGTAAGTAGGACAACCAAATATATGCAAATATTTATAATCAGTACCAGGTTTACCAGACCATATATCCATAGGCGTTTTGCCCTCTTTCACAGCAACATGCAATCGATTAATAAGATGACTTGCATAAGTAACTGCTTCAGCCCAAAACGCTTTGCCCAAACTAGCATTAAACAACATACATTGCACTTTTCTCAAGCAAAGTACAATTCATAGGTTTCGCCACCCCATTATGTTGCGGTGTCTCCCTAACCGTGAAGTGTCTCACAATACCCTCATCTTGACAAACTTTCAAGAAATGATCAGACCTACACTCATCGCCGTTGTCTGATTTGAGAGTCTTGATATTTTGAACCACTTTAAGTTTGAATCATCTTCTTCCACTTCAAGAATATCTTCAAGACTTCATACTTATGCTTCATGTTGTACAACCATACTCTTCTAGAGAAGTCATCAGCAAAGAAGACAAAATAATAGCTACATCCTTAAGAAGCATTCTTGGAAGGACCCCAAACAATAGTGTAAACATAATCTAGAATGACTTTAGCAACTACACTACTTTTTTAGAGACATTAATAAAAAAGAGAGTATAGTTGTGGCTATACTTTAAAATAAATAAATAAAATAATAAAAAATCGGGTATAGTTGAACGGTTGTACTATATATATTAGCCTCCATGCACACACTTTCGCTCGGGCGAGAGGCTTTTTTAAAATCACACGCGCTACGCACAACTTACAAAGTTTCGTAAATATTTTTTTGCAATTGTATTTATATAGATGTCCATTTCAACATTTTCATATTTTAATCGCGAGTGTGTGATAAATCGTCGTCTTAAAAGTTTTCCTTTATCGGCCGTATTTTTCTAGACGTCCATTTTATTAGTTTCTTTTTTTTCTTTTATAGCGTGTAAACTACTAAGATGGACGTCTAGAAAAACACGGGAAATAAAGGAAAACTTTTATTTAAAAAAAAATTCAGAAAAATATTTTTGTAATTAAAAAAAAGGACCTCTTTAAAACTTAAAAGTTAGGTCACTATATAATATTTGAATATATAATATTTTTATTCAATAATAGGTGAGAATTATTTGTATAATACGTTAATTTTTTGTGTCTTATTGAAACTTTTTTAAAAATACGTGTATTAAACATGAAAAATACATACTCTTTCTATGGCTGGTCGTTTAACCCTGTTGCAATCAGTCACCTCTGCTATTCCTATTTATTCCATGCAATCGGCTAAACTGCCAGTTTCCATCTGTATGAAACTTGATCAGTTAAAAAGAAATTTTTTATAGGGGCATTCTACTGATCAAGCAAAGGTTCACTTGGTCAATTGGGAGACTGTCTGTAAGCCTAAATTTGCTGGTGGTTTGGGTATTAAAAATTATGCTTGAATGAATCAAGCTCTTCTTGCTAAAATAGGTTGGCGCTTGTTGCAACGTGAGCAAGGTCGTTGGGCTCAAGTGTTGAATGCTAAGTATCTAAGGCGTTGCGATATTCTTGCGGCTAAAGATCTGCAGTTCCAGGGTAGCTCCAATGTCTGGAATGGTATCTTACATGGTGCTCAAGTTCTTTCTGCAGGTGTTAAATGGCGTGTGGGGTCTGGGGATGATATCTTGTTCTGGACTGACAGATGGCTTAGTTGTGGCCCTTTACAACAATTTGCTCTGATTGATTTATCTAAGGACATGCTTCAATTAAATGTTAGTGATTTTTTGGAGGATGGGGTTTGGGATTTCAATTGCTTATTGGAATGCCTGCCTATAAATATTGTCAACTTGATCCTTAGTGCTCATGCTGGCTATAATGGTAGTGGGGAGGATAAATGCATCTGGCAGCCCACCTCTAATGGCCAATTTTCTGTAAAAACTGCCTATAGCACATTTTATCTGGATGAGGGTAGTGCTAAGTGGAAATGGGATTTTATTTGGAAGCTTCATGTTCCGCCAAAGGTTAAGACCTTCCTCTGGCTGTTGTGTCATAAGAAGTTACTTACGAATGCTCGAAGATTGAAGAGAAAGCTCACTAATGTTGCTGATTGTCCTAGATGTGTTTGTCCTTTGGAATCTTGTGCTCATCTCTTTAAGAATTGTACTGCCACTCTTGCAATTTGGAATAGACTTGGGTTTGGGAGAGTGGAGGCTGGTCAATTAATGGATGATTATGATGATTGGCTGTTGCATAATTTGAATTCTAGGAGGTTTGTTGTCCATGGCCTACCCTGGTATTTGGTTTTTATTATATTTCTCTGGTTTATTTGGAAATGGAGATGTAAAGTGGTTTTTGATCAGAATTTTCTTTTGCCTGCTGATCCTCATCTGATGATTTATCAGTATGCTTTTGAGTGGTTTTCAGCTTGTAATCCAATGGCTATTCTCCCTGAGCGTAGTGTTGTTCTTCTCCATTGGATGGCCCATCTTCTTGGTGTTTGTAAAGTTAACACTGATGGTAGCAGAATTAATTCCTCTGGTCTTATTAGGGCTGGGGGTCTGTTAAGAGACTCTTGTGGGAATTGGATCAAGGTTTTCTCTGTGAATCTGGGCTATGGTTCCGTCATTAAGGATGAGCTATGGGGGATTTTTTGGGGGCTTAGTATGGCTTGGGATGCTGGTTTTCGCACAGTGGAGATTGAGTGTGATGCTACTTCTGCTGTGGCTTTGTTAAAAAGTCCTATTGTGTCAACACACCCTCTCTTTAGTATTATCAATTGCTGCAAAATGAAGATTCATGAGGATTGGTGCTGCTTTGTGAAGCATATTTTCCGTGAACAAAATTGTGTTGCGGATGCTCTTGCTGTGAAGTGTTATGATTTTGCTCCTGGTCTCCATGTGTTTCTTGAGGCTCCAGCTTTTCTTAGTGATGTGTTAGCTGCTGATGTTAGAGGTGCTGTTAGACCTCGTCTAGTTTCTGTTTAGTTTCTTTTTGGTTTGGGGCTTTTGCCCTGCCCTGTACCAATAAAATAAAATAAAATACGTACGTACATGTACACTATTAAACGTGAAAGTGCTAGATTCTTTGTATGGGTAATTAACCACACTTACCAAACCATCATAGTACTTTGTTTATGAACACCTTTACAGGAGTGTGGATTTTCAATGTGGGGTTTTCACAAAAAAGGGCACCTCAAAAGATAAGCCTACATAGAAATCCTTATTTTTGTTGTTGATGTATAATATATTTTAAGAGTATGGCCGTGCGACTATACTCTAGAAATAGAACATTTGAATTACTATTTATTGAGTAATATAATTCATGAAGTTAATTAAAATATTTAATACAAATTATTCACTAAAGAAATAATAATGAAAATAAGGCAAAGATAATATTTAATTAATAAAAATAAAATTTTTAAAAATTACATACTAAGTTTATATTTATTTTTTCTAAAAATCTCTTCAGACGAAAGTTCGTCGGCACATGTCTATCCCAGCAAAATTTGCTCGAGACATTTCCTAACAAATTTCGTCGGCAGAGGTACCTTTCATCAGGAGAGGTTTAAAATAAAAAAACGAATACAGTCGACCAGCTAGAATATTTGTAAATTAAAAAAAAAACCGAGTATCGCCGTGCGGTTATACTATTTGTACAATTAAAAAAGTGGACCCCCTTGCTTTTAGACGCCCACATGTCAAAATAAGTATAGTCGCCGGACTATACTATTTATTAAAAAAATTCAGGAAAAACTGAGTACTGCAGACCTGCTATACTATTTTTACAAAAAAAATTTTAAAAAAAACCCAGGTCGGCCATACTATCTATACACTTAAAAAAAGGACCTCCTTGCGATTAGGTGCCCACGTGTCAAAATAAGTATAGCCGACTGGCTATACTATTTTTTAAAAAATTAGAAAAAAAAATCTAGTACAGCCGTATGGCTGTACTATTTTTGAAAAAAAATCAGAAAAAAATTATTATTTTTTAAAAGAGACCCCTTTACAACTTAAAAGTTAGAGTCCTGCTATTTCCACCAATCTGTCCTATTTTCTCATCCATCTTATTTTCAAAATTTTAAAGACAAATTTACCCCTTTGTAAAATAACTTATGAGAACAACTCCCTCAGTCTCTCTCATACGCACCCAAACCCATATTTTCTTTTTCTTTTTGTTCGAAATCCATACCCATCTTCATACCCAACCCACCAAAGAAAACAAAGTGAACATCTTTCTCTCCCTGTGTTCTTCAAAAATTAGGAACCAGAAGAAAATCTAAACTTACAAACTCATAACCCGAATTTTATTTTCAGTCACACATAATCCAATTGTTTTTCTTTCTTCTCTAACTCTGAAGCTCAAGTAGTCCCATAATTACATTGACTTCGAGCTTTTGGGTAACTCTAAAACTGACAGAAACCCATGGCCATTTCCTTTTCTTCCTTTGTCTCCTTCTTTCCTTTTAATTTCAAACTCAAATAACACCTCTCTTGCAGTCTCGAAATTAAAAATAAAATAAAGCAAATGTGTTTTCATTTTTTGGAATAGATAGAGCAATCAATAAGTGTTTTTTGTTTTTTTTGTTTTTGTTTTGGGTGATAGGAAGGGGAATGTTTTTTACATTGGCAGTAGAAGGAGAGTTTTTCTTTGGTTGAAGAAGGAGAGTTAATTGTTTGTAAGGTCATGGTGTTGACTGTTGGGATTTCGCCAGAGGAGAAGGTTGGGTTGGGGAGGAGAGGGAGGGACAGGGCGATTGGGGTGGGGATAGGCTAATTGAAGAATTTTTATTTATTGTTTATTTATAATTTTTTAATATATAAAAAATAAGGAAAACCTTAGTACAGCCAACCGACTATACAATTTTTACAACAAAAAAAACTGAGTATCACCGTGCGGCTATACTATTTATACACGTTAAAAAAAGACCCCATTGCGGTTAAGTGCCCACGTGTCAAAATACGTATAGCCGCCCGACTATACTATTTTGAAAAAAATAAAGGAAAAAGCAAGTGTAGCCGCCTGGCTATGCTATTTATTATATATAAAAATAAAAAAAAAGGAAATACGGAGTACAGCCGAGCGGCTATACTATTTTTACACAAAAAAAAAATCAAATAACGAGTATAGCCTTATACACGTTAAAAAAGACCCCCTTACGGTTAGGTGCTTGTGGGTCAAAATAAGTATAGCCGCTCGGCTATACTATTTTTGAAAAATTAGAAAAAAGCGAGCACCACTGCACGGTTATACTATTTTTGGAAAAAAAAAATTCAGAAAAATAAACTTTTTCTTTAAAAAAAAAAGAAAAGAAAACTGACCCCTTTACAACTTAAAAATTGGTCACTATACAATATTTTAATATATATTATTTTTATTCAATAATAGGTGAGAATTATTTGTATAATACGTTAATTTTGTGTGTCTTATTAAAACTTTTTTAAAAAATACGTGTACTTTTTGTACGGGTAATTATTATGGATGTCTTAAACGACTCTTATCGATAAACGAAAATCGGGGAAAATTATTTAAAAGAAAAAAAAGGATCCCATTAAATTACTTATTTTCATTTGGGTGTCTTAATTAAATTTCTCCAGACCCCAAGAATTAAATTTCTTTCGATCCCAAGAGCCCCAAGGCCCTAGTCTTTGATTGATATAATTATTATTAATCAAAGCCGAACCTATAGCCAAGCCCATTAGCCCAACTCTCCAATGTTAACCACACTTACCAAACCATCATAGTGCTTTATTTATAAACACCTTTATAGGAGTGTGGATTTTCGATGTGGGATTTTCACAAAAAAAGGGCACCGCAAAAGATAAGTCTACATAGAAATCCTTATTTTTGTTGTTGGTGCAATGTGAAATTATATTTAAAGAGAATAGCTGTGAGACTATACTCTAAAAATGAAAATTTTGAATTACTATTTATTGAGTAATATAATTCATGAAGTCAATTAAAATATTTAATACCAATTATTCATTAAAGAAATAATAATTAAAATCGGGCAAAGATAATATTTAATTAATAAAAATAAAAAATTTAAAAATTAATTAACTTAAACATACTAAGTTTATATTTATTTATTTGTTAAATCTCTGCTGACGAAAGTTCGTCGGCAAATGTCTATCCCGGCGAAATTTGCTGGAAGATCTTTCTAGACAATATTTCGTCGACAGAGGCAAATTTCGTCGGGAGATGTCTAATCCGGCAAACCTTTGCCAGCATAGACCTCTGCCCACAATATTTCGTCGAGAGAGGTTTTTTTTAAAAAAAAAAAAAAAAAAAGAAACGAAAAAAGTGAGTATGGCCGGCGTGCTATACTTTTTTAAAAAAAATTTAAAAAAATCGAGTATAGCCGGGTGGCTATACTACTTGTACACGTAAAAAAAGTGGACCCTTGCGATCAAACGTCCACCGCATGGCTATACTATTTTTACAAAAAAAAAAAGTAAAGTGAACCGAGTACAGCCGTGCGGCTATACTATTTATACACGTTAATTTGTGTCTTATTGAAACTTTTGTTAACAATATGTGTATTCTTTGTACGAGTAATTAATCTGGGTGTCTTAAACTACTCTTGTTGATAAACGAAAATCGGGGAAAAATATTTATATATAAAAAAAAGGATCCCATTAAATTACTTATTTTCGTTTGGGTGGCTTAATTAAATTTCTCCCGATCCCAAGAGCCCCAAGGCCCTAGTCTTTTATTGATAAAATTATTATTAATCAAAGCCAAGCCTATAGCCAAGCCCATTAGCCCAACTCCCCAATATTAACCACACTTAACAAACTATCATAGTGCTTTGTTTATAATCACCTTTATAGGAGTGAAGATTTTTGATGTGGGATTTTCACAAAAAAGGGCACCTCAAAAGATAAGCCTACATAAAAATCCTTATTTTACAATTTTGACAATCAGCTTAACCATGTCTGCCTTTATATAGTCTAGTTGTCTCTTGGTTTTGTTGAATGCTTGGAGCTTGTGATTGTGCAATTATAGATTTATATGACTGCACTCCCTACGTCTATGTGTACTCCCATAAAATTTAAAAATTGTTACTTGAAGAATAGTTGCTACCACTCATTTTCTTTGCATATAAAGAAAAAAAAAAAACCTATAGCCTATAGCCAATTAACCATGTAAACCCCTTATAAAAAAAACCATGTAAACATGTTTTTAAAAAGAAAAAAAAAGGGTAAATCTTCCATTAAAAGATATTAGTCCACCCCTATAAAATTTCCCAAGTCCGCCCTTGTGCTCAGCCTCATTTTAAAGCATTTCAGTCTAAAAAATTTGGGGGTTTTTCACGTGTTAGTGAAGATATGACTGCACCAGCGCCATGTTGTCAAGAAATTTGAATCACTTAAAATCTTAGCCCTCCTCAGTCATTGTTAGTTTTGAATTAAAAAAACAGTTTACTGTTAGTTGGTAACAATTACTCAAAAGGGGAAAACAGAAGTACTGAAATTTATGTTTTATTTATTTATTGGGACTGAAATTAAGTACAACATTACTCTTCAATCTTAACTCCAAACGTGCAATTCAAATGATAAAGAAGAAAAAAGAATTGAAAGCCACATTGCTGAAGAAACAGAGAAAACAGGACACAAGATTGTTGCCCCTATAGATGGTTGTAGGCATCACGGTTGGCCACAAGATAGGTCTCAATAATCTTGAACAAAGCATGGGCCTTCTCTTTGCCGGCCTTAACATGCTCTTCCTTGATCTCAACATCACCTTTGGTGTGGTAGCTGCTGGTGTTCTTTATTACTGAACCTCCATCTGCAGATGCCACCAACTTAATCTCGTAAGAGATTTTCTCTATTTTGTCTGAAAGAGCATCTCCTTCAATCAAACTGTAGTTGTACACAAAGTTGTCTTTGTCAAGCGCGTCAATCTGGTGCTTCACGTAGCTGTATTCACTTCCTGTAATTTGAAAATTTCAGGATGGCTAATGTTAATCTTTTTAGAAATTATGACGCTAGTGCTTTCAAGATGCATATTAACTTGAAAACCAAGTTAATTAGTAGAGAGACAGACAATGGTGGAAAGTGATCAAACCTTCACCAAAGCTAGTCTTCTTGATGGTTCCAACACCTCCATCTCCTTCAACAATTTCAGCACTTTTAATTGCTTGTGGAGCTATCTTTGGGACTAGGTTGTCAGCATCCAGAACAAGGGCTTTGAACAACCTAGCAGGAGGAACGACTGAGGTGAACTCGGTTTCGTATGTGAAGACACCCATGATAGATGATGATGATTTAAGAGCTTAGAAAATGATAAAAAATGAGAATGAAATTCAAGGTATTACTTGATGTTGGAAGCTATGAGCACTGGAGGTGGTATTTATAGGTTAAGGGTGAAGAGTGATGTGTAAGGTGACCCCAATGGATATAAAGTTCAGTGGTTGTTTCCCATGTGAATATTTTAGTCAAACAAAGCCACCTCTACAAGTTGATTTTAAAAATTCCAAGTTATTACAACTAGCTGGAATTTTTTCATAGAATGTTCTGGCGTGCTGAGTCTGCTGACTGCTGACTGCTGACTCAATAATATTCTCATTCAATCAACTGAAAAATCTAACGTCCTTTTCACATTCTTTTTCTTATGGCTAACCCTGATGCCTACAACTAAAACAATCTATGAGATACTGCATGTTACAAGCAACAGTCTGGTGTCCTGCTTTCTCTGTCGTTGGCTAAGGGTTGGCCTTTTTTTTCTTCTGTCCGGCCAGAGGAGTCTTTGGCTTGCATTTGGGGTTATGATAAATTGTAGTATTGTATTTGATCAATCTCAATTAATAAAGCAAAAATCATTTAATTAAATACCAAAGGAAAGGGTAGAGAATTTCGAAATATAACAAACTAAGGTCTCAACTATTTTTTTATTATAAATATTATTATTTTAAATTTTAAACTACTATAATTTACGAGAAGAGTATAATCTCAGGTGAAAAGGACAGAACCAACCAGCTTAACCACGTCTACATCGCGGTCTTTACTTTACAATGTTGACATTGACTTACAAAAAGAAATATAAAGTATAGACTTGACTTCAACTTGATTAGAGCAGCAAGGTTGGTAAAAGAAATTACTTGAAAAGAGAAGCCATGGAAAGTCTAAATTAGACGACATGATACGTCTAGGAAAGGGATAGGGAGCCAATCACACAATACACTATTATATAATCTCTGCAGTTGGATCCTTAAGTGAGGTAAAATATGTAATTAATGATGATACACAAGGCAGAGTTGAAGCAGATATCTATGTGATTAGTCAACAAAAAGAGATAAAGGATGTAACTAATCCTTCTTAAGTTGTTTTAGTTATGAGTTGCTTGCAATGCTTCTTTGAATTTGATCATGAAAAGAGTCCATGTGCATTCAGAATAGACTCTGCTTGTTAGACAGACAAGTTAATTTTAGAACATCCTGTTAGAAATCAAGATATTATTAAGTTAGCACACCCTCATCCTGTTGGAATAGTTGAATTTTTCAAATCAACATCTACTGGAAGCTTTATTTCCTTGACTAAAATATTGCTGTATTTCATTGAAAATCATATTTTCCTTTTCACATGGACAAGAACCATTGGAAAATTATAAACTTGTCTAAATTCCTTTATTAATGAAAGCCATTTTACAAATCTGGCCTTTCCCCATTAACCTATAAATACCACCTCTGGTGCTCACACTTCCTCACACCAATATCAATCATTCTCTTAGCTTCCTCTTCATTCATTCTTTCTTTCGTCATATTTTCTAAGTTCTCAAATCATCATCTTCATCATGGGTGTCTTCACATACACAGACGAGTCCACCTCAGTCATCCCCTTTGGTGAAGGTTGGTTTCTGCCATTGCCTCTTCTAAGTTTAACTTGTTTGCCTAATTAATAACATAAATCTTGAAAGCATTAATCTCTTAATTTCTAATTATAATCCTCATTTTACAGGAAGTCATTACAGCTATGTGAAGCACAGGATCGACGGGCTTGACAAAGATAACTTTGTGTACAGCTACAGTTTGGTTGAAGGAGATGCTCTTTCAGACAAGGTTGAGAAAATCAGTTATGAGATTAAGTTGGTGGCATCTGCTGATGGAGGTTCCATCATAAAGAGCACCAGCAACTACCACACCACAGGGGATGTTGAGATCAAGGAAGAGGATGTTAAGGCTGGGAAAGAGAAGGCAACTGGTCTGTTCAAGCTTATTGAGAACTACCTTGTGGCCAACCCAGATGCCTACAACTACACATCGCCTTGATCAACCAGTCTAACCCACGTTTGGACTATGGTCGCAACTTAACAGTTTTGAAATAGACATGACTTAATAAAAAGAAATATAAAGTGAGTAAACTTTGACTTCAACTTGATTAGAGCAGCAAGTTTGGGAAAATAAATGACTTGAAAAGAGAAGAAATGGAAAGTTTAAATTGGATGACATGTTACAG
>NC_047650.1:9876828-10119328 GCF_902201215.1 Prunus dulcis | reverse complement strand
AAGGAAAATGAAAGCCACACCAATGACAGAGAAAGCACATGCTGTATATATTCATTTTAAGGTTTTAGTTGCAGGCATCAGGGTTGGCCACAAGGTAGTTCTCAATAAGCTTGAACAGACCAGTTGCCTTCTCTTTCCCAGCCTTAACATCCTCTTCCTTGATCTCAACATCACCTTTGGTGTGGTAGTTGCTGGTGCTCTTTATGACGGAACCTCCATCAGCAGATGCCACCAACTTAATCTCATAACTGATTTTCTCAACCTTGTCTGAAAGAGCATCTCCTTCAACCAAACTGTAGTTGTACACAAAGTTATCTTTGTCAAGCCCGTCGATCTGGTGCTTCACATAGCTGTAATGACTTCCTGTAAAATGAAGATTTAATTAGAAACTAAGAGCTTACTGCTTTCAAGATTTATGTTAATCAAGCAAACAAGTTAGACTTTGAACAGGCAATGGAAGAAACAAACCTTCACCAAAGCTAATCTTCTTGATGGTTCCAACACCTCCATCTCCTTCAACAATTTCAGCACTTTTAACTGATTGGGGAGCAATCTTGGGGATGAGGGTGTCAGCTTCAAGAACAAGGGCTTTGAACAATCTTGGTGGGGGGATGACTGAGGTGGACTCGTCTGAGTATGTGAAGACACCCATGGTGATGATTTTAGAGCTTAGAAAATGATCAAAGAAAGATTGAGATGTGAGGAAGCTAAGAGAATGTTTGATATTGGTGTGAGGAAGTGAGAGCACCAGAGGTGGTATTTATAAGGTAGGGGGAAGGGTATATGTGTAAAGTAGCTCCCATATATAGACAATTTTAATTTTTTTTTAGCGGTGGTTGTACATGTGAAAAGGAAAAATATAATTCCCAATTTCAATGTTTCAATATTTTAGTCAAAGAAATTACGCCACCACTAAAAGTTTATTTGGAAAATTCAACTTATTCCAACTGGTGTGCTAACTTAATAATATTCTAATTGACCAATAAGATGTTCCAAAATTAACATGTCTATCTACATGCATAGTCGACTCCGAATGCCAACTATTATATAGAATGCACATGTGGAATGTTCCTGTGATCAGAGTATTACAAAAAAAATTTAATACAAGCAATATTTTGGAGAGGGGGAAATCGAACGTAAGACCTCAAATGCAAAAATAAATACTCTTGATTACTTTAGCTATAAGTACTCTCGCATGGTATTGCAATTCACTGTTGAAAATCAACACCAATTATGTTCCAAAATACATGAGTGAGGAATAAAGCCAGAGTTCTGAATGCTCAATGTCCGGACAAAAAGAGAAGGAGAAAGGAAATAGATGCTCAGCATTATTTTTGACATAAAAGACAACCTTCAAAGTTGGCGGGACTCATAATTTGGATAATTAACAGAGTGGGGAAAAAAGAGAAAACAAAAATAGCAGGATCAGTACTGTTTTCGGTGCAATTTGACAAGAATATCATCATATTTAAAAAAGTGAGTTGATTTCCCCACTTTTCTTTTCTCAACTTACACTCTCTTTTATTTTTTAATACTTTTTAATCAATTTTGTTATTTCTCTTTCTTATTCTATCCTTACCCTATATTAATTTCTTTTTTACTTCACTTTTATATTATTTCTTTTTCTTTATACTTAATTTTTGGCTAAAAGTCACTTTTGGTCCCTGTAGTTTGGCGCTTCAACCACTTTTGACCCTGTAGTTTCAATTCCGTCAATTTTGACCATGTAGTTTCGTATTTGTTGCAATTCAAGGACAAATTAGTATTCCTATTAATTTCTTTGACGGTGCATAGGGAAATTTTGTCTATCCAAAATCCTTGAGCATAAAAGCTCGTCTAAAACTCCCCTAATTTCATATTAGGGCTTGAAATTTGTCATTTGGGTTTAGGGTTCTTCAAAAATTGGGATTAGTGGTTGAATTTCGAGCCCTAATATAACATGAGCAGAATTTCAAAAAGCTTTTACGCTTAACAGTTTTGGGTTGATAAAATTGCCCCTTGCATCATTAAAGAAATTAACAAGAATGCTAACATGTCCTTAAATTGCTACAAATACGAAACTATAATGGCAAAATTGACGGAATTGAAACTATATGATCAAAAGTGGTTGAAGTACCAAACTACAAGAACCAAAAGTGACTTTTGGCCATTTTTCAACTTACACTCCATTTTCAGTATTAAAGGGAAAAATAATAATTTATTACTCGATTAAAGGGAAAAAAATGCTGGAAATGGAGTACAAGCTGGAAAATTAAGTATAAAGAAAAAGAACTAATATAAAAGTGAAGTAAAAAGAAATTAATGTAGGGTAAGAATAAAATAGGAAAGAGAAAGAACAAAATTGATTACAAAGTATTAAAAAGCAAAAGGGAGTGTAGGTAGAGAAAAGGGGAGTGGGGAAATCAGATCCCTAAAAAAAACTTAATTTGCCTCACTTTGTTACAAGAATAAAACCCTATTTATAATGTATTAACTAATCACATTAATGATTATGTTAATGTGAATAAACGAAGCATCTCCAATAATCTTTTCAAACTAAATTCTTCAAATTGTGGTTTGTTGACTCACGTGGTAATTTGAAGGGTAAAATTTGCTACTTTACTATTTTGTATCACTATCAGCCTCTTCAATTTTATTAATTTCAATGTTTGACTTCTCTTTTTCTATTTAATCAAACACTAATATTTAATTCGATTTAATAATACCAAATTAATATTTAAATAATAATTCATTATTGTTAACTCAGTCTCATGTTGGCTTTTAACATTCCAAGGGAGCTTTTGTTGTTTCATAGCTTAATAAATACGTTGCAGAGTGAAGGAAGAGTCCCAGATTTGGTGAGTGGGTTTGAAAAGGCTGTTGAAGAAGGTTTTTTTGATGTGGCTCACCTATTTTAATGTCCCGAAGCCTTTGAAAAAGCTATTAGAGATGCTCTTCTCCAATAGTAGTAGCAAACTAAACTCTTCAAATTAAAGTTTGTTTACCTATGTGATAATTTGAAAAGGTTTATTTGCTACTTTATAATTTATGCCATATCAGACTCTTCAAATTCAATTAATGCAATGTTATGAAAAAGAATGAAAAATATGAAAATATGTGAAGAATTTCTATGTATTTATTATCTGAAGAAAAAAAATTGCATGTTTTAATATTTTCAATGTAGGTTTTATTTTTCCTAAGTAAAATTAAATTTTTGAAGAGCCAAAGTCAACTTACAATCCTAAAGATAGAGGAAAGAGGTTGCAACTTTGATGATTGAGTTTGATAAGGTTGTTGGAGAGGGTTTTGATGATGTGGCTCACTTATTTTAGTATTATGGAGTTGTTGAAGAGGCTATTGGAGATGCTCTTACAAAATGTATCAAATAACCCCTTATTATACAGTCTCTCTACTATTATATAGAGAATAAGTGGGGGCTCCACTTTGGGCTTCTATTTGGGCAATACGAAACGAGCTTTTGTTTGAGGTTTCATTGCGGGCTTAAGCTTGGCACAATAGTGTCGCAAACCACACAACAGTATTATATCTTTTACAAATATAGAAATTATAAAACCCATATGTTTTATGTTTGTTTTTGCCAAAGTTGGGAAAGGGGAGGGGGAGGGGGGAATTTCTTATACACACACTATTAAGGAGTTATGAGGATTCGAATATGAGACCACTATATTATATTGCCTATTTAGATTGGTGCACTAGATACTAAGTTATATCCGGTTTTGATAAGAGTTTAAGGGTCTGTTTGGGAGTGCTTCTAAAAGGGCCAAAAGCGCTTTTTGATAACTAAAAACGTTTCTGACAGCGTTTGACAAAAAAGTATAGAAGCACTTCTGGGTCATAGAAGCGCTTCATGTAGAAGCACTTGCTATGTGCTTCTTCAGGAAGCACTCTCAAGTACTTTTCCACGAAGCACTTTAATTTTTTATGAAAATTCAAAATTTTTATAATAAAAGAGCTTTTGTTAGAAGCGCTTATGAGCAGAAGTACTTCCTACAAAAGCAGTCCCAAACGAGTCCTAAATTAGGTTATACCTTGAGGCCCATAACCTTGTGGACTAAGGAAAGGTTTTGAAGCCTAAGGGGTCCTATTAATTTCCTTTTTTGTTTGAACCGTTGCTTGGTGGGCTTGGAAGATTAGTCAAGTCAGCCCTCGGTGATGAGTAGAGATGACTTGACCTAGCCCTATATAAGTGTATGGGTCTTTTGTTCCAACAGCCTGACGAATGGGCCTGGGCTGCCGTAAGAGGAAAACGAACAAAAATTCCCAGAGTGCCTAAGTTCAGAAACCAAGCTCCCAAAAGAGTTTTTGAAAGGTTTGATAAAACCTTAGAAAAACACCATCAGGTTCTTTTCACCAATAGCCGAATGAACATAATAAATTGATTCATGGCTTAGCTTGAGGAGTTTGTGGCATGGGAGCTAAGCGTTCACTAGTTTAGCAACTTGAGAGAGAGAGAGAGAGAGAGAGAGAGAGAGAGAGAAGCATGAGTTTCTTACAGAGACCGAAGGTTTAGAGTAGGGCAGAGGAAAATTAGAACGATTTCTATCTCAAGGGAAGAAGATAAACAAACGAAGAAGAAAATTAGGTGGCTTGAGTAAATTCCCAGTTGCTTGACAAAGCTTGGTCAAGCTCTGGATGATGATTTCGTTGGGTAGGAGAGGCTCCCTTTTATAGGCTAAAAGAATCCTAATTTTATCTAACTTTTCTCTCCCTTTTTCCACTGCTTCTCCCTACTTCTTTTCCTTCTTGGTTTTTCAAAATAGTGCTTACAGTAGAAACAGGAGATGGATGGAGTCTTTTGTCCGCTGGGTATTCTTCTTCTGTTTATGGATTTCCTTTGGTCCTTGCAATGGCTTTTTGATGACCACCTTGGAACTCTAACAAGGAGGAAGCACAATGCCAGGTTTTTCACAAGTCGCTGGGCTGCACTTGTAAGTACAGTATTGGATTCTTGGGCTATTATTTCTAGCGTTTGATAGGTTTTCGTCAAGCTACTGGAAATGGCTTTATTAACTTTGGGTATTCTATTGATGTGGGCTTGTCTAAGTATTATGACAGGCTTCTAGATGTCCTCCTAAGGCATTGGACAATTTTTCCTTTTCTCTCATGCTAACCCATGTATTTGGGCTCGAGGAACGGGCTTGAGTTTTAGTGCCCCTAAGTGGCTTAAAACTTCCGTTCCTCGAACCCTCAATGAGCCCCGTGATCGCTTGTTTCCTTCCATACCACAACCTTCTCAGCAAGCCCCAGTTATTTTTTCGTGGCTTGGGCCCACTTAAGCTTGTAGCATGGCCTGATATAGTGGTTCTTTACATGGCATTTATGCTTGTGCTTGAGTTTATCATGCCACAATAAGCCATCATTGGGCTAAATAGCATCGGATTAAGTTGGCGAGCCTGAATTTATAAAGCCGGTGCATTTTGATTCTTTTGCGCATGTTTGTTTGGCATGACGCATGGCCCATGGCTTACGTGGGTGCGTCCCACAATTTTTCTTATATTTCTTTTGCGATCAATTTATTCGTGCTGGGCTAAGACTAAACTTGGGCATAATCCCTGGATTTTTGGGCCTTAACAATAAGCTTAAGGCCTTGCTCTCGTCAGACACGTTCTCTAACCCTAATCTCATCATAAAGAGAGAGTTGGAACAGATTTTGAGAGAGAGCAGAGGTCATGTACTCAAGAAAGATGGCCCCAGGTATGTCTTTACGTATTTCAGATTGTGTGAAAGATCTTGAACATGTATAAAGAAATCTAACACACTAATCTGCAAATTAAGGCCTTTTTTCAATGGGCTAGACCTCATTGGCATGTATAATTATATTTTCATTCTATAAGAGATGTGATAAGCAAATATGATACGTGTAATTTAGCCTGGTGTATACGTCTTGTAGACTTGAGTCTTCTCTAATCATACAGAGGATGCCCTGCTTCAACATCAGCCATCTGCACCATCTTCTGCTTCAAATGTCCATTAATCATAAATCTTCTACCTCATCAAAGACCCCACAATGCAGGAATTATACATTATTGTATTGTGCTTTGTCTCCCTATCACTTTCACAAATCGATCATGTCATCCAATTTAGACTTTCAATCGCTTCTCTTCTCAAGTAATCTCTTCTACCAAATTTGCTGTTCTAATCAAATTGAAGTCAAGTCCACACACTTCATAATTATCCAGAGACCACGAGGTTTGTTATTCTTTGAAACTCACCATGCTGCCCATTTGTTTTCAATCAAATCTTCTGACTTTGCAAAGCCATTTGTGGCCAACATTTAATTAAACAGAAATGGAATTTCTCTTATTTTGAGTGCTATAATGTATTTTCTGTGTTCTTTTATATTGTTCCCCAAAGGTATTTAACAAAGAACAAAATAAATATTCAAGCAGATATGCTCTTCTGCTTTTATTGTATATCCTTGTCAAACTGCAGACCAAATTTGTAAAAACCAGCAACTGATTTTTGCTTTATTTATTGAGAATCAAATCAAATACACACATTACAATTTATCATAGACTTAGGTGCAAGCCAAAGCAGCTCTGGGTTGATACACAAGAAAAAGAAAAGGAAAAAATGAAAGCCACACCAATATAATGACAGAGAAAGCACATCATGCAGTATATATTCATTTAAGGTTTTAGTTGTAGGCATCTGGGTTGGCCACAAGGTAGTTCTCAATAAGCTTGAACAGACCAGTTGCCTTCTCTTTCCCAGCCTTAACATCCTCTTCCTTGATCTCAACATCTCCTTTGGTGTGGTAGTTGCTGGTGCTCTTTATGATGGAACCTCCATCAGCAGATGCCACCAACTTAATCTCATAAGTGATTTTCTCAACCTTGTCTGAAAGAGCATCTCCTTCAACCAAACTGTAGTTGTACACAAAGTTATCTTTGTCAAGCCCGTCGATCCGGTGCTTCACATAGCTGTAATGACTTCCTGTAAAATGAAGATTTGATTAGAATTTAAGAGCTTACTGTTTTCAAGGTTTATGTTAATCAAGCAAACAAGTTAGACTTAGAAGAGGCAGTGGAAGAAACCAACCTTCACCAAAGCTAATCTTCTTGATGGTTCCAACACCTCCATCTCCTTCAACAATTTCAGCACTTTTAACTGACTGGGGAGCAATCTTGGGGATGAGGGTGTCAGCTTCAAGAACAAGGGCTTTGAACAATCTTGGTGGGGGGATGACTGAGGTGGACTCGTCTGAGTATGTGAAGACACCCATGGTGATGATTTTAGAGCTTAGAAAATGATCAAAGAAGATGAAAGTGTGAAAGGATTAGATGATTGGCAGGGATGATATTTGATGCTTGAAAATGTGAGCACTGGAGGTGCTATTTATAGATGGAAGCATATGGTCATGGTGTTAGAAATTTCCCCTGTAGATTAAAGTTTTCAATGAATGTCCCTATTGGAAAAGGGGGCTAGAATTTTCAATTTCATTGACTTATGTTCAAGTCTAAGAAGCCGCCTCAAATAGCTAATTTTAATAACCCAATTAGTCCAGCCAACCAGAGTTGCTAACCTCAATTAAGTACTTGGAGTACTTGATGGCAGATACGTTATACAGAACATAATTATTTAACTAATAAGGTCAATTTGTACATCTTATAGACTGATAAAGTCTTAGTTTGTGGGATGAATGAAGATGAACATCTGATCTGATAGGCTTAAACATATGTTGTTACACTGGTTTTCTAATACTTTTCCACTCACTCATGCAGCCTAAGTACAAGATTGATCAATTTCTAAGAGCACTTCCACCCATCACTTTTTGCCATGACAAAAGGGGGCTTAGGCTCCAAAAACAACTTATGTCCATTACTTTTTGCCATGGAAAAAAATGGGCCCATAAAACTGGACAAGCCCAAAGACAAGACTTGTCTGGGTTGCTGAAGTCAGCGACCAATTTAAATACCAAAAAAATTGGGAAAAAAAGGGAAAAAGTTCAGAATTTTTTTTTAAAATATAAATACCTAACCATGTTCTTCACTTCCTATACCAAAATCCATACAAATTCCTCTCCTCAAATCTCATGTGAATAGTGGTTATCCTTGGGCTGCCATGGTAATGGGTGGGAGGGAATGCATCAAAAAAATTGCTAGAGTAGTCACAATTCATGTGAATAATGTCTGCCTTTACTTGCTCTTGCCCTTTGTCATGACACAGTAGGTGAAATTGCTCTAAGTATGCATTTAGTCTGGCATATATTCAATATGTCATGGAAGACATTTGCAACATCAGTAAATGTTCCTTAGTCTGGTTGTGAAGTAGATTTTTGCAGTGAATCTAGGCAGAAATTTACTGCAGCTCATGTCCAAACCTTATAAAATTGAAAAAACAGTATCAATAAAAAAAGAAAATAAGCCAATGTTGACTAGAAAATAAAATAAAAAATAAAAAAAATAAAGCTGATGTTGACTGCCAGCCAGTTGCCATTGTGAAGGAAAAAAAGGATTTCTCACGGATTCAGAAACAACAGCTGATGTAGTTAACTTTCATGACCGACCATTTTTTTATTGAAAATTCAAATTGTAATTGGAAGACCATCTAGAACCCGACCCCATATAGTACACAGTCTAGAACCAATTGGCTTGTAAATTAATTCGTCTCTGGGAGCTTTCCTTGACCGTTTTGGACATATCCGATACAATTTTATTAGCAACTTGCATAAACTGGTTAACAATGTACAAGGACAGCTATTCACACACCAAATGGGAACCTTCAACTCAGCTCATGCTCTTAGTTGTGTTGTGATCGATAAATATCACCTTCAGCATCCTCATTTTCTTCAACTCACAACCTCCTTGTAGTTCAACTATTCTCTTATTCCTTTAAACTTTTCCTTTGATCAGTTTTCCAAGTAAAAAACTCATCATCATCATGGGTGTTTTCACATATGAAACAGAGTTCACCTCTGTCATCCCACCAGCAAGGTTGTTCAAGGCTTTCATCCTCGACGCCGATACCCTCATCCCCAAGATTGCTCCATCTGCAGTCAAAGGTGCTGAAATCGTTGAAGGCGATGGAGGCGTTGGAACCATCAAGAAAATTACCTTTGGTGAAGGTTAGCTAGTTGATCCCTTATTCTCTCTATACATTCACATTTTTTTGACACTTCATTTGATGAACTCAAAGAATTTTATTAATTTATGTTTTAATCCATTTGCAGGCAGCCAATACGGGTTTGTGAAGCACAGGGTCGATGGGATCGACAAGGACAACTTTTCTTACAGCTACACTTTGATTGAAGGAGATGCCTTATCTGACGTAATCGAGAAGATCGCTTATGAGACCAAGTTGGTGGCATCCCCCAACGGAGGATCTATCATCAAGACCACCAGCCATTACCATGCCAAGGGAGATGTGGTGATCAAGGAGGAGCAAGTTAAGGCTGGCAAAGCAAAGGCTTCTGGTCTCTTCAAGCTTGTTGAAGACTACCTAACGGCCAACCCTGATGCCTACAACTAAAACCAAACTCGTTTATATTTGTAATTTGGGTTCTACCAGTTTCATTGTCAGTTAAAGGTGTGGGTTTGCCTTGGACTTGGTACATCAAGTGTCTCTTTGTCCAGTTGTTCATGATGTATGTATCACTTTGTTTGTTTTAATATATATATCAACATGTTCCAGTTGAAATCACATTAAAAGATTGAATTGTTGTATTTTATATGAAATATTGAAGGTTGAAAGTTGATCTGGTACTCAATTATGTAACTTTGCAAATGTTGGCTTGAACTTTGAACTATTAATCATATTGTTAATATTGTACGGTTTATTTGATCATACCACTGAATCCAGTGTTGACTGCCAGTTGTAAACGAGGTCTTGAAACCCAAAATTAGATCAACAAAACAGGAAAGAAAAAAACTTCAGCTACAAAGAGTATAAGCACCCCAAAGAAAAATTGTGACCTTGAGCACCAATTGAGAGACTTTTAACAGCTCATGAAGTTCTTAGAGCATGTTTAATGGGACTGATCTGGCCTCAAAAGAAAACAGACACTTTTTAATGCATGCGTTTGGCCCAGTTCATTTTGACATAAGGCAAGATAAGGCTATCTTCAGCCGTGGGCTACAGGCCAAATACTAAATTAATGCAAAATTCATCTCCAGTTATAGGCTAAAAAAAATTTAGCCAAATTTAGAGGGCCACATTTAGGCATTTAGCCCTCCAACCAGGCCACTTGTAGTCCAACTATAGCCCAGGCCAAATTTTTTGTTGGCCCAACGCATGTGCTTTTTAAGAAGAAAAAGTATTACGCATGGGCATGAGCATGGAACATCTTGTGCAACTGCAAATCCAAAGGCTAATATTAAAGGTGCATTGATGTCAGCTAGTCGTTAGTTTTTTTTATTTTTTATTTTAACCTTTTTAAATGTATTTAAATTCATTCTTTTTTTAATATATATATATATATATATATAATTGGTTCTGACGCGTTACCTTCTTTTTTTTTCCCTTCCCTTTTTTACATTTTAAATGTATATAAAATTCTTTTTTTAAAAAAAAAATTATAAACCCTTTTGAAATGCAGCCTTTTTTTTTTCCTTTTCAAAATTGCCTTTGGCTTTATTATTATTATTTTTTTAAAACCTAAAATATGTCAATAAATACTTCAAAAAATTTCCCACATTTCTTACAAATGCTATCACATTCTTCACTTTTTTTTTGGGTCAAATATCACATTCTCTACTTATTCACAACTTTCCACACTCTTTCTTTTTGTCAAATATTTTCCGTACTCGCAAAGGACCCACTAGTGTAGTGGTTTGAAGTATTTACTCCCTCAGGCGAGGTTCTGGGTTCAAGTCCTAGCATCTGTGTAGTGTGTGTAAATTTAGTATGTTATCGCCCCTCTCAATAGGAAAGGTCCTCAAAAAAATACTTTCCATACTCATTTCATCCAAAAATTTTGTACAAATTTATTATCTTTACTTATTTTGTACCGTTTGAAAAATGTCCCGGATCAACACGTGTCATTCGAAAATCATATCTGAAAAATTATTAAGATTCTTTCAGGATAAGACGTGCCACATGGACACAAAATCTTATGAGAAATCTTGTTAAATGCTTATCAACTTACACATGTCATATATGGATTTTTTTTTTTTTTTTTTTTTGTAAATACCACGAGGTGTCCACACACCCAAAGGGTGGGATTAATCTCTGCTCGAGGTTTGGCTTGCCCCTGGCCACAGAGTGCTTCCAACGGGTTTCGAACCCCTGTCATTGAAATACCAGGTAGCTCGCCAGTTGAAGGTAGTAGTTTGCCAATCGAACCACACCTTGTGGTTGTCGTATATGGAATATTTTCTCTAAATAGTAGTTTAATTAAATTAGACAATACATAGTTGTGGAATTCGTCAACATTAAGGGTGAATTCGTAATTTCATTTTTAAAAGAGAAAATAACAAATTAAAAAAATTAAAAACAACAAGAATAACAAATAACCCCCACCCAAACCACCCCCCCTGGCGGCGCCCCCTCTGCTCTGTCTCTGTCTCCGATTCCTCCGCCACCCAACCCCCGACAGGTTTTGCCAACAGACCGTACACCCAACCTGCAAACCAAGACCCAGAACCAAGCCAACAGACCTTTTTAATCAATTTCTCCCTTCTTCACACACCATTTCTGCACAGATTAAGACTAACCCAATCGTTGATCTCTCACATGAAAGCTAAAAACATAGCTAAATATCAGAAGCCATCANCAAAATCAAGAATAGCTACACTTGTATTTTTAAAACTGAGCAATCCTTGTTTTGCAGCATGCTTATGAATTTCTATTTGCTTTCAAAGCACAGCCAATCGAATTCGAAATCCAAAAAACGTCATACAAGGTGAGAAACAGACCAATAAACAACAGCTCCACAGCGAGCACATCGGCGCCATCGATCGCGAGATCAAGAACAGGGTGCGAATCGAGGGTTTAGGGTACAGCCGCGCGGCTTCGTAGGCCTGAAATCGTCATTTCTAATATTAAAGAGTATAGCCGCGGGCTTCGAGTTGGCCTCAATCGCAGGCCTGAAATCGTCGTTTCTAATATTAAAGAGTACAGCCGAGCGGCTATAATTTTACAGTATAGCCGAACGGCTATACTATTTAAATATATTCGAATATTTTAAAAGTATAGCCTTTAAATGCATTCGAAACTTTTTTAGGTATAGCCGCGCGGCTATACTCTTTAAATATACATATATATTCAGAAGCCATATGCAATAGCTCTCTTACCTACCATGATGTGTTGAGGTAGGCTGTGCCTCATACTCTGAATAAGATTACTTTTTTCGTCTCTTCTACTTTCGCTAGATAGTGAAAAGTTTTACCTTTCCTTTGCGAATTATGTTTTGCAGGTTCGATCACTTCGACTTGGAGCTCCATATCCATTGATACAGACTGCTTCCTGTTCACAAGGGCGACATCCAAAGAACAATTATAAATTTGTGTTGCAGTTTACATAACATACCTTTCACCCCTTAATCTTTCAATTCTCTTATCTTCCTCCACATTTCATTCTATGTTTGATCATTATCTAAGCTTTGATATCAACATCTCATGGGTTATCGGTATTTATTTTTTATATTTTTTATACAAGCTATATTAGGGGAGGGGGAATTGAATCTAGGAGATCTCGTGCAGAATGCTCTGAACCACTTGAGCTACAGAGTCCTTTGCACCGGACATCGGTATTTATAGTATGAATTCTCAAATGGTTTACAACAGGAAAAATGAAATGATATTCTTTCATCCCATTAATTGATCGTATTATGTCGCATATGAGGTCCGATTGTTATTTCAATTATTATGATCGTTGGTAATTGACACATGCCGCTTCAAATATGATATGTTGACATTATGCATTACAATGTTACGAGAAAAGAGCTTGCAAATATCATCATATATCCATGATTTTCATTTTATTCATTGGAAACTAAAGAAAATATAGTATTAATCAATCTTCAAACCAAAGCTCCAAGCACAAGCCAAACACGGTTTTGGAAAGAAATGAAGAAGGAAAAAAAAAAAAAAACCACACCATTATTTGATGCCAAAGAGGACATAAGATTGAATATCACCAAGTAATAAAGCTATGAATATTTAGTTGTAGGCATCATGGTGTTCCAAGAGGTAGTTCTCAATGAGCTTGAAGAGATGAGAGGCCTTCTCTTTGCCAGCCTTGACATGCTCTTCCTTGATCTCAAACTCTCCCTTGGTGTGGTAGTGGCTGGTGCTCTTGACGACAGAACCACTGCCAGATGCCACCAACTTAGTCTCATAGGAGATCTTCTCAATTGTCTCAGAGATTGCATCTCCTTCGATCACACTGTACTGGTACACGAAGTTCTCTTTGTCAATCCCATCAATTCTGTGCTTCACATAGCTGTAAGTGCTACCTGCACAAATATATACATTAAACCAGATGAATCTTTCTGTTATGAGATAAGATGACCCCAAAACAATATTTCTGTAACATTAAAATAACAAACCAGAAGAAGAAGAAAAAAAAAAATCTAAACTTACCTTCACCAAAGTTAATTTTCTTGATGGTTCCAACGCCTCCATCTCCTTCAAGGATCTCAGTGCTCTTAACTGCCTGTGGTGCAATTTTTGGGATTAGGTTGTCAGCATCAAGAACAAAGGCATTGAACAACCTAGCAGGAGGGATGACAGAGTTGATCTCGGTTTCGTATGTGAACACACCCATGATTCTGTAAAAAGTGTTTGGAAAGTGAGAAAAAAAAAAAAGTAATTGATGAAGAGGGAAGACTAAGAAAGATGATGCAAATGGGAGATTTTGGGTTGTGAAGAAGTGAGGAGGAGGTATGGTATTTATAGAACCAAGTGATCAAAAGCTTTATGCAAGTTTGTAATTGTTTAATTGGTTGTATTCATTGTGACGTGGGAGCCATTACTTTTGCACAAAGGAATTTTGTAATTTAGTCAAGGGAAGGACCATCTGCAAATTGAATTTAAAATTCCAATTAATCCACGAGGTGGACTAACCTCAATTATTTCTTGCCAAATGTTTGAATACAAGTTAAAATTTCCATGTGCATTCAATGAGTGCTTTGGACGACTAAATTCTCTCACATCGTAACAAATTGACAGTGTCTGTGATTTCATATGTATGAGAACCCAAGAGAGGAAGTTTTCAAAGAAATGAGAATGCTTTTCAATAAGAAATTGAAATTCGAAACCCACTTGAGCTGCAGCAATTAAGACTAGATAATATCTGATCATACAATGTAATGTGGACGTCTCTTGGTATTTCCGTATGTGGGACTCTTGAAATGCAAATGAAAATGATGGGCAGCCCATGTTGAAATGTAAGTCAAGTCATCCTAATTTGAAGTTCTAGAAGTGCATACTATTTGTGCGGTAGGGACAATCATATTGTGAAATTTTGGAATTTACTTCTTTAGAAAGTTCCTGCCTCCAACTTTTTATCACCATTGGGCACCGTCCCATTTGATTCCAGCTAGTGTACTAATTAACTTCAGAAGATTTGCTACTGTTTAGTAAAAGTTAACAATTACGCGAAATAGATGATGTATATGAAATTTATAGCCAACAACTAACAATCAATTGTGGCACATGGGGTGGCACCATAGTATAAATAAACTAAAGAATTAGGCGAGATTAGCTCCTCAATATCGGTCATCAGATGCACAAACATCCACCACCCTCAAAGAGAGGACCAACCCCCCGGAACCCCCCCCCCCCGGTCCGCTTGATCATAATTTATTAATAAGAAACAAAAAAGAGATACAATAACAACAAGGGGAGCCGAACCAAACCCTGCAGAAGAGAAAGACAAGAACAACAAGGGGGACCGAACCAAACCCTGCAGAAGAGAAAGACAATGACAGAAATGCACAACAACATGCTGACCTAAGAGACCAAAACTCTGAAAGAGTAAACAAAAGAAACTAGGAGAACCGGTAATTAGGCATGCCCAGCCAGTCCCACTGACAAAAAGGCAAAATAAAAGAAGCTGCAGTATCCCACCAAATTAAACCAGAGCCCAAAGCACCATGATTTGCCAAAGCATCAGCAACATGATTACCCTCACGAAAGATATGAGAAATCTTAAATGACATGTGTCGGAGACGATGCAAGCAATTTTGCCAATCAACTCATAGAAGCCAAGGGACCAAATGTGGAGAGCGAAAGAATTTAGTAACTAACAACGAATCAGTTTCAATCCAAACATTATGCCAAGCATGGAGCCAAGCAAGCTCAATGGCCTTAATGACCGCTAAAACTTCAGCATGAACTGCACTAGGGAACATCTAAATTGGCCGAAAATGCCCCAAGAACATGGCCCTGATAATCGCGAAACACACCACCACTATCTGCTTTACCGAAGTCGCTTTTGTGAGCGCCGTAGTATTAATTTTGACAGAGCCATAGTAGAAAAGTGGGCCAAACTCTCCCGCTCACCCACTAAGTGCACCAGGGTTCGATTCACGTAGGAAACAATCTTGAGACAACCCAATATTATAAAATAAAAAACTAACAATCTCTCTATTAATCATTCAACATTGTGGCTTTTCATTTTTCATTTTTCATTTTAAATTTTTTTTTTTTCATGCCAAAGCATCTTTGGCTTACACTTCGGAGTTAAGATTAAATAGTAATGTAGTTCAATTTCAATAAATGAAACAAATAAAAATAATTTGATAGCCTTCACAAGATAATAGGATCTCCAGTGCTTCATATACTTAAATGAAAGGTTTTTAATGCCCAATGAGACACTTTATTTTTGGGTTGGCTATGAATGGCATATTGGCTACTATTGCTTATGTTAGTTTTTGTGTTTGCCCTTGGTGTCTTTGTTTCTTTACTGGTATCATGCCGTCAGGCTTAAATTGCTTGTGGTCCTTTTGGAGTTAAGATTGAAGAGTAATGTTGTACTTAATTTCAGTCCCAATAAAACATAAAACATTCATTTGAGTAATTGTTACCAACTAATAGTAAACTGTTTTTTTTAATCAGTCAGAGTCAATTGTTTTGCTGTTTGACTGGTAGTTTCCTCTAATCAAAACTCAAAACTAACAATGACTGTTTGACAACATGACGCTGGTGCAATCATATCTTGACTAACATGTGAAAAACCTAATTTTTTTCATACCGAAATGCTTTAAAATGAGGCTGAGCATCTGCGAATTGGACAAACGGGAACCAAATTCTTATTGTAAATAGTGTCGTGAATCTTCATACTGTGGATATCTGCTACGTTATCCGCAGCCGCTATGCCCAACAACTAGCTAGCTAATTGCATTTATCAATTCTCACTAGCAACTTGCTGGGCATTAGCGGCCACAAATAGCGTAGCAGGAACCAGGCTGAGTGCCATTCCAAACAATGGAAAATTGGAAATGGCTGGCTTTAGTTGATACTTGATAATGGCTGGATACATATACACATATATATATATAGAAAGAAATCGGGACCGTTGATTAAGATTGATTGGTTAGTTATGGTCAGACTGAGGAGGATTGACCAACATTTTAGACATGCAAATAGACTGAGGACTGATCATGTTGAAGATATGATTCTTTGCAATGTCTTTTACTTTTATTTTATTTTTTATTAGTTTTTTATTTGTACATTTTAGACATGCAAATAGACTGAGTCACTTTAATTAGCGGAATCAAATAATTAGCAAATGATGTTCCTTTAATTATAAGGATTGAATTCAAATAAATACACACTCATCATAGAAATGAAAGCTGCACCAATGAATGAAGATGGAAAAGGAGGACACAAGACTTTTGTTGCTCTTTACAAGCAGTACTGTGACAGATAGTTTTACTTATTGTAGGCACATCTGGGTTGCCCCAAATGGTACTTCTCAAAAACCTTGATCAAACCAAAGGGTCATTTCTTGATTTCTGCATGTCATCCTTATCATTCCAATTTTATCAAATCTTTACTTTGCACTAGTAAATTTTTATTAGTAAAAACAAAAATTTGAAATTCACTAATTTGAAGAAAAAAATACTACAGACCAAATTTGTAAAGACCAGCAACTGATTTTTGCTTTATTTATTTAGAATCAAATCAAATAGAAAAATTACAATTTATCATAGCCTTAGGTGCAAGCCAAAGCAGCTCTGGCTTGATAGACAAGAAAAAGAAAAGGAAAAATGAAAGCCACACCAATATAATGACAGAGAAAGCACATGCAGTATATTTTCATTTAAGGTTTTAGTTGTAGGCATCTGGGTTGGCCACAAGGTAGTTCTCAATGAGCTTGAACAGACCAGTTGCCTTCTCTTTCCCAGCCTTAACATCCTCTTCCTTGATCTCAACATCACCTGTGGTATGGTAGTTGCTGGTGCTCTTTATGATGGAACCTCCATCAGCAGATGCCACCAACTTAATCTCATAACTGATTTTCTCAACCTTGTCTGAAAGAGCATCTCCTTCAACCAAACTGTAGCTGTACACAAAGTTATCTTTGTCAAGCCCGTCGATCCGGTGCTTCACATAGCTGTAATGACTTCCTGTAAAATGAGGATTATAATTAGAAATTAAGAGATTAATGCTTTCAAGATTTATGTTATTAATTAGGCAAACAAGTTAAACTTAGAAGAGGCAATGACAGAAACCAACCTTCACCAAAGCTAATCTTCTTGATGGTTCCAACACCTCCATCTCCTTCAACAATTTCAGCACTTTTCACTGATTGGGGAGCAATCTTGGGGATGAGGGTGTCAGCTTCAAGAACAAGGGCTTTGAACAATCTTGGTGGGGGGATGACTGAGGTGGACTCGTCTGTGTATGTGAAGACACCCATGATGATGATTTTAGAGCTTAGAAAATGATCAAAGAAAGAATGAAAGTGTGAAAGGATTAGATGATTGGCAGGGATGATATTTGATGCTGGAAAATGTGAGAACTGGAGGTGCTATTTATAGATTGAGGCTGAAGGTCAGGCTGTGTGAAATCTGAGCTGTATATCAAAGACTTTAGATTTTGAAAATGAGAGTGAAAAGGACTTTAGATTTTTCAATTGAATGAATAAGGATATTATTGAGTCAGCAGTCAGCAGACTCAGCAGCACACCAGTTGTGTTGTAGTATTCTGATCATCAAAAAGGCCAATCAGAATGGACTGTGTACGTAGACATGTGTTTTAGAACATTCTATTAGAAAATTAATTAGCACATCAGCTGGTTGTAATAAGTTGGAATTTTTAAAATCAACTTGTAGAGGTGGCTTTCTTTGACTAAAATATTCACATGGGAAACTTGTCCACACAAACAACTTTATATCCATTGGGGTCACTTCACCCTTAACCTATAAATACTCCCTCTGGTGCTCACATTTCCTCACACCAATATCAATCATTCTCTTTTAGCTTCCTCCACATTCATTCATTCTTTCTTTGATCATTTTCTAAGCTCTTAAATCATCATCATGGGTGTCTTCACATACGAAACCGAGTTCACCTCTGTCATTGCTCCACCTAGGTTGTTCAAAGCCCTTGTTCTAGATGCTGACAACCTAGTCCCAAAGATTGCTCCACAAGCAGTTAAAAGTGCTGAAATTGTTGAAGGAGATGGAGGAGTTGGAACCATCAAGAAGACTAGCTTTGGGGAAGGTTTGTTTACTTTCCACCAAGTTAATATGTATCTTGAAAGCATTAATTAGTGTCTTAATTTCTATAAAATTGACATTAACCATCCTCAAATTTGGAAATTACAGGAAGTGAATACAGCTATGTGAAGCACCAGGTTGATGCGCTTGACAAAGATAACTTTGTGTACAACTACAGTTTGATTGAAGGAGATGCTCTTTCAGACAAAATTGAGAAAATCTCTTATGAGATTAAGTTGGTGGCATCTGCAGATGGCGGTTCCATCATAAAGAACACCAGCAACTACCACACCAAGGGTGATGTTGAGATCAAGGAAGAGCATGTTAAGGCTGGCAAAGAAAGGGCCCATGCTTTGTTCAAGGTTATTGAGACCTATCTTGTGGCCAACCCTGATGCCTACAACTAAAACCATCAATGATATACAACATGCAAAGGGAACTAATCTTGTGCACTCTCATTTCTCTGTTTGTTAAGCAGTGTGACTTTCAATTCTTTCTTTTTCTCATACTACAGCAGTCTTTGATAGTTTTTCTTTTTCCAAATTTGGTTTGTGATGTTTCCCTTTTCCCCTGAACAAAAGTCATAAATGTCAGTGTCCTTATTCCTCTGTTTATTCAACAGTGTTGGCTTTCATTTCTGTTTTTCTTTCTACCAAGCCAGAGCATTCTTTGGTTTGCATTTGAAGTTCTGATTAAAGAGTAATGTCTTTGTATTTGATTTGTTCCACAATAAATAAAACAGAAAACATCTGATTTATCTTCTTAAACCTATCAATGTCATGTCTCCCTCATTTCTCCAGCTTCTGAGGACCTTTTATTAAAGACAATAAGTTGTCTAATTTATTTGGGAATCCACTAGTTCCTGATTGTAATGGGATTAGGGGATTAGATTGTCAATAAATATACCCTATGGAGATTTTTTATTTATTATTTATTCAAGATTTCATTTATTTGAGAACTGTAACAAATACAACATAAATTCACTCTTTAATCAAATAAAGACCTCCAAGTACTGATTTGGCCAGACACAAGGAAAGAAAAGAAAAAAGAAAACATCATCATTTTATGATGACTGGAAATGCAAGACTCTCTTTTTCTCTCCAACATGCTACGTACATTGACATGAAAAGCATTAGTTGTAGGCATCAGGGGTTAGCCAAGAGATGGTACCTTAAACAGACCTGAGGCTCTTTCTTTGCCTGCCTTAACATGCTCTTCCTTGATCTCTAGATGCATCAGCATCGGATGTATATAAATATAAATAGGCTAAACTGATGAAATGCCCCTGAACTTGTACCTAACTTTTAATTCATTATTTTTTTAAGAAAATTAAGTATATGAATTTTTTTTTTTTTTAATAATGACCCCATGCCGTCTAAATCCTCAACATTTCATCTAATTTTCCATTAACTAAAGGGCAAATTGGTCATTTCGTATGTTAAATATAAATAAATACTGAAAAATAAAATTAAAAACTTTTAAAAATTGAAATATTTTCTCTCTCTCACTCTCTCTCTCTTTCTCTGTGCATGGTGGGTTGCAGGCGGTGGTCATGGGAATTGGGGAGAAGAAATCTGGGGTGAGGGGGCGTTGGGTGGGTTGGAGAACTGCCCTCGGGGGGGTGGGGGTTAAGAGGAGGGCACTGGGTTTGGGTCAGTGGGTCCCAAGATTTTTTTTTTGTTATTTTTTTCTCAAATTTTTTCTAAATTTTTTTTTTAGTGCCAGGACATTACTTATTTGGAGTAATAAGTGATTTTTTAAAATTTTTGGGAAGCCCAGCCCATTTGACAAACTATAAGAAAATCACTTATTATTAAAAATTACTGTGAGAAAAAGCGATAAGGGAAATCAGCTAATGATGTGCTTTCATTTTCTGATTATGTAGGAATCAGTTTCGAAGAGGTTCTGGGTTTAATGATTATGCTGCAATCATTTTCTGATTATGTGGGAATCAGTACCAATAATACTTTTAACAAAAAGTTTACCAAACACCAAACTGCTTTCTCTCACAGCAAATCTGACAACGATTCTTTTCACAGCACAGCAATGTCAAACTGGCTCTTAATGATTTAACAAAAAATTGGATGAAATGCTTAAGATTTAGACAGCAGAGGGACATTGGTGAAAAAATAAATTTCATATCCTTGACTTTCTTTATATTTAATTAAATTAAATTTTTTTCAGAAAAAAGAATATGAAATAAATTGAAAATTAAGTAAAAGTTTCAGGCGGCATTTCACCAGTTTAATAAATAAAATGAGATGACAAATGACATGAGTTGCCATGTCACAGCTACTATATACTTCCAAATTTGAAATTTACCAATATTGTTGTGCGTTCGTCACAGCTAGTATATACTTCCAGAACTTCAAATAGGATGACTTGACTTGCATATTTCAACTTTGGCTGCATTTGGTCAACAATATTGCATCTCTAAATGGCTTTATCCAGAACACGGAAAATTACCATGTACGAAAACTGTAGTTTCCTTTTTCAACCATTGAAAAATAAAAAACTCGTCCAAACTCGTCCAAACTCCTTTATCTTTTGGGGCCGCTTTACACAGCATGCCCTTTCTCCTTACCTATAAATACAACCTCCAGTGCTCATTCTTTCCAACATCAAACACTAGATCTCCCAATATCAGTTCACTTTGCTTCCCAAACATTCGGTTATTTCTTTCTTTCATTAACTTCTTAATTACTCTAAATCACCATCATGGGTGTCTTCACATATGAAACTGAGCTCACCTCTGTCATCCCCCCACCTAGATTGTTCAAAGCTCTTGTTCTTGATGCTGACAACCTGGTACCAAAGATTGCTTCACAAGCAGTTAAAAGTGCTGAAATTGTTGAAGGAGATGGAGGTGTTGGAACAATCAAGAAGATTAGATTTGGTGAAGGTTTGTTTACTTTCCACCACTCTCTCTCTCTCTCTCTCTCTCTCTCTCTCTCTCTACTAACTTAACTTGGTTTTTTAGTTTGAAAGCAGCAGTCTCTTAATTTGTAACTTGTTTGCTTAATTAACATAAATCCTGAAAGCTTTAATCTCTTAATTTCTAATTAATCGTCATTTTACAGGAAGTGAATACAGCTATGTGAAGTACCGGATTGACCGGCTTGACAAAGATAACTTTGTGTACAGCTACAGTTTGATTGAAGGAGATTCTATTACAGACAAGATTCAGAAAATCTGCTATGAGATTAAGTTGGTGGCATCTGCTGATGGAGGTTCCATCATAAAGAACACCAGCAACTACCACTCAATAGGTGATGTTGATATCAAGGAGGAGGATGTTAAGGCTGGCAAAGAAAGAGCCTCTGGTTTGTTCAAGGTCGTTGAGAAGTACCTTTTGGGCAACCCTGATGCCTACAACTAAACATGTCTGTGATACTACTGCACGTTTGGACAACAATCTGTCATTTTGTCCTTCTTTTTCTGTTTACTTAACGGTACGGTTTTAACTAGTGATGTACTTGTATTTGATTTCAATTGATCAATCAAGAAAATTTGGAAGGAATTTATTTGATTGTCTGTGCAACTGTATGTGCAGAATGAATTCCACATTAGTATGTTCTAAGTTAAACAACAATTCAACCACAAAGCATTGGCAATAAGTAATAAAGAAGTTCAGATCTTTTTCTGTAACTTGTGAGGACATTTTACCAACTTTGTTATTGTTCTAATCAGATACAAATCAAATTTTCTGCTGCATTCAGTACATTTATATTGATTCTTTCAACTTTTAAACAAAATAACGTCATGCTGTGTAGAATGTTACTCCCGAATTACTGATGACTAATTCAGTTGACATCATTAGAAAGCAATACTTAAAAGATAGTTCAAACTGCAGAACCGAAATTCACTTTTATCTTTGAAAATGGACTTTGAGGATTTGGCATGTGTGTGGCGTGAATCATTTATCAGGTTAGATTACATGTCCCATTGAGAATGAAAATATTCTCAATGTTGGGATAATTTCAAAGTTCATAAGTTTAGGAAATAAAATGTTAGAATCTAAAACATTAGGTTTAATATTGAGTTAATATTATGGCTTATAAATAGGTGTTGTATCCACTCTATGTTAAGTGTGTACCAAGAGTATCAAGTGTGGTAGTAGGGTCTTTGAAGTATCAATCTTATTGAAGTTGGTCTCGAGTAAATTTGTGTAGGAGCTCTATGTAGCCTTCAGGCTTCACATCTCCAAAATTTTGTTATTTCTTTAGTTCGTTATATTGTATTCCCCCTTCCCATTTAGAGTGTCAGTGCATAAAGCGAAATCCACCGCTACTCAACATATCAGAACATGTCTATTTCCAGTTAGCAAGTTTTTCTCATAAAATTTGATGATCCAACATAAACTGTTTAGCTCAAATTGCTCTCCCAGTAAAAATATTTAACTCAGTTCGCAGCTCAACACAGTACGAAGTGTGATTCAATTCAACACAGATTCCTTACCACCTCAAGGACTTTAAATTCTAACCACTTTTCATCTCCGAATGGATAAAAATTACACTGGATAGCAGACTATAAATTTGGCCTTAATCTTCTGCCTAATGCAGGCATGCTATTGCTCAAAAGAAAAGTTCTACAGCCTTCATTCTCATTGATTTTTAAAAGCAATCTTACTTGATTAATTTGATCTCCCGGGGTATGAATTCTCAAATGGCATACAAGAAAACAGAGTACATTTGAATCAAAACGGAGCATGCTTGCTTTGGTAACTCATTTGGGTAATAAAGTTAGGGAAAAAACTTGCAAATACTATAAGAATATATGATGATATTCCTTTTATTTATTAGAGAATGAAAAAAAAAAAAATACAACAGTCACACTTTGATATAACAAAGGCCTCCAAATGCAAGGCCTTGGCCACACACAACAAGGAAAGAAAAGAAAAAGGAAAACAAACATCATTGAATGATGATTCTGGAAGCAAAGACTCTCTTCAACATGCTACATTTAGTTGTAGGCATCTGGGTTGGCCACAAGGTAGTTCTCAATAAGCTTGAACAGACCAGTGGCCTTCTCTTTGCCAGCCTTAACATCCTCTTCCTTGATCTCAACATCCCCTGTGGTGTGGTAGTTGCTGGTGCTCTTTATGATGGAACCTCCATCAGCAGATGCCACCAACTTAATCTCATAACTGATTTTCTCAACCTTGTCTGAAAGAGCATCTCCTTCAACCAAACTGTAGCTGTACACAAAGTTATCTTTGTCAAGCCCGTCGATCCTGTGCTTCACATAGCTGTAATGACTTCCTGTAAAATGAGGATTATAATTAGAAATTAAGAGATTAATGCTTTCAAGATTTATGTTATTAATTAGGCAAACAAGTTAAACTTAGAAGAGGCAATGGCAGAAACCAACCTTCACCAAAGCTAATCTTCTTGATGGTTCCAACACCTCCATCTCCTTCAACAATTTCAGCACTTTTCACTGATTGGGGAGCAATCTTGGGGATGAGGGTGTCAGCTTCAAGAACAAGGGCTTTGAACAATCTTGGTGGGGGGATGACTGAGGTGGACTCGTCTGTGTATGTGAAGACACCCATGATGAAGATGATGATTTGAGAACTTAGAAAATATGACCAAAGAAAGAATGAATGAAGAGGAAGCTAAGAGAATGATTGATATTGGTGTGAGGAAGTGTGAGCACCAGAGGTGGTATTTATAGGTTAATGGGGAAAGGCCAGATTTGTAAAATGGCTTTCATTAATAAAGGAATTTAGACAAGTTTATAATTTTCCAATGGTTCTTGTCCATGTGAAAAGGAAAATATGATTTTCAATGAAATACAGCAATATTTTCGTCAAGGAAATAAAGCTTCCAGTAGATGTTGATTTGAAAAATTCAACTATTCCAACAGGATGAGGGTGTGCTAACTTAATAATATCTTGATTTCTAACAGGATGTTCTAAAATTAACTTGTCTGTCTAACAAGCAGAGTCTATTCTGAATGCACATGGACTCTTTTCATGATCAAATTCAAAGAAGCATTGCAAGCAACTCATAACTAAAACAACTTAAGAAGGATTAGTTACATCCTTTATCTCTTTTTGTTGACTAATCACATAGATATCTGCTTCAACTCTGCCTTGTGTATCATCATTAATTACATATTTTACCTCACTTAAGGATCCAACTGCAGAGATTATATAATAGTGTATTGTGTGATTGGCTCCCTATCCCTTTCCTAGACGTATCATGTCGTCTAATTTAGACTTTCCATGGCTTCTCTTTTCAAGTAATTTCTTTTACCAACCTTGCTGCTCTAATCAAGTTGAAGTCAAGTCTATACTTTATATTTCTTTTTGTAAGTCAATGTCAACATTGTAAAGTAAAGACCGCGATGTAGACGTGGTTAAGCTGGTTGGTTCTGTCCTTTTCACCTGAGATTATACTCTTCTCGTAAATTATAGTAGTTTAAAATTTAAAATAATAATATTTATAATAAAAAAATAGTTGAGACCTTAGTTTGTTATATTTCGAAATTCTCTACCCTTTCCTTTGGTATTTAATTAAATGATTTTTGCTTTATTAATTGAGATTGATCAAATACAATACTACAATTTATCATAACCCCAAATGCAAGCCAAAGACTCCTCTGGCCGGACAGAAGAAAAAAAAGGCCAACCCTTAGCCAACGACAGAGAAAGCAGGACACCAGACTGTTGCTTGTAACATGCAGTATCTCATAGATTGTTTTAGTTGTAGGCATCAGGGTTAGCCATAAGAAAAAGAATGTGAAAAGGACGTTAGATTTTTCAGTTGATTGAATGAGAATATTATTGAGTCAGCAGTCAGCAGTCAGCAGACTCAGCACGCCAGAACATTCTATGAAAAAATTCCAGCTAGTTGTAATAACTTGGAATTTTTAAAATCAACTTGTAGAGGTGGCTTTGTTTGACTAAAGTATTCACATGGGAAACAACCACTGAACTTTATATCCATTGGGGTCACTTTACACATCAGACTCTTCACCCTTAACCTATAAATACCACCTCCAGTGCTCATAGCTTCCAACATCAAGTAATACCTTGAATTTCATTCTCATTTTTTATCATTTTCTAAGCTCTTAAATCATCATCATCTATCATGGGTGTCTTCACATACGAAACCGAGTTCACCTCAGTCGTTCCTCCTGCTAGGTTGTTCAAAGCCCTTGTTCTGGATGCTGACAACCTAGTCCCAAAGATTGCTCCACAAGCAATTAAAAGTGCTGAAATTGTTGAAGGAGATGGAGGTGTTGGAACCATCAAGAAGACTAGCTTTGGTGAAGGTTTGTTTACTTCCCACCATTGTCTGTCTCTCTACTAATTAACTTGGTTTTCAAGTTAATATGTATCTTGAAAGCATTGGCGTCATAATTTCTAAAAAGATTGACATTAACCATCACGAAATTTTCAAATTACAGGAAGTGAATACGGCTACGTGAAGCACCAGGTTGACGCGCTTGACAAAGACAACTTTGTGTACAACTACAGTTTGATTGAAGGAGATGCTCTTTCGGACAAAATAGAGAAAATCTCTTACGAGATTAAGTTGGTGGCATCTGCAGATGGAGGTTCAGTCATAAAGAACACCAGCAGCTACCACACCAAAGGTGATGTTGAGATCAAGGAAGAGAATGTTAAGGCCGGCAAAGAGAAGGCCCATGCTTTGTTCAAGATTATTGAGACCTATCTTGTGGCCAACCCTGATGCCTACAACTAAACATGTCTGTGATATTGCATGTTTGGACAACAATCTTCATCTGTCGTCCCTTTTTCTGTTTAGTCAATGGTGTGGTTTTAAAGAGTAATGTACTTGCATTTTATTTCAATTTTTCAATAAAGAAAATTTGGACACAATTAATTTGATTTTCTGTGAAAATATATGTGCAGAATGAATTCCACATCTGTATATTATGAGTTAAACAACTTTGCCATTGGTCTAATCAAATACAAATCAAACTGTTTGCTGCATTTAGTACACTAAGTTTGTTAATTCCAACATTTATTATGATTCGTTCAACGTTTAAACAAATTAACGGTGACTAATTCGGTTGACATTAGAAAGCAATACTTCAAATATAGTTCAAAGTGCAGAACCGAAATTCACTTGTATCTTTGAAAGTGGACTTTATGGATTTGGTATGTGTGTGGCAAGAATAACTAATCAGCTTAGACTTTGATTATGTCACATGTCCGTTGGGAATGAAAATATTCTCAACACATCGGAACGTGTCCAGTTTAGGCCAATTGATTCAACACTAATCCTATGCTATGTCATTATTTCAGTCCGATAACAAATTGTGTAAGGATGTTCCTACCACAGTGCTATGTAGCTGAACAGAACAAAGCAGCATAAACAGCCCCGGTACAAGTTTTCCTCATAGACTTTGGTGATCCAAACATAAAAATTTTAGCTCAAATTGCTCTCCCAGTAAAAGTATTCAGCTCAGTTCAGCTCAACACAGTAGGAAATGTGATTCAATCCAACACGGACTCAAAGACTTTAAAGTCTAACCATTTTTCTTTTTTCATCTCCGAATGGATATAAAAGACACCGGATAGCAGACTACAAATTTGGCCTTAATCTTCTGCCTAATGCAGGCATGCTATTGCTCAAAAGAAAAACTCTGCAGCATTCACTCTCATTTATTTTTAAAGCAATCCTACTTGATTAATTTGATCTCCCAGGGTATGAATTCCCAAATGGCATACAAGAAAACAATTCCCAAATGGCATACAAGAAAACAGAGTATATTTGAGTTAAAGTAGGGCATGCTTGCTTTGGTAACTCATTTTGCAATAATGTTATAGACAAAACTTGCAAGTACAATAAGAACATAAAATGATATTCATTTTATTTATTAGAGGATGAAAAAAATACAGCATTCACACTTTGATATAGCAAAAGGCCAGACACAACAAGGAAAGAAAAGAAAAAGGATAACAACCTCATTGAATGATGATGACTCTGGAAGTAGGAACTAAAGACTCTCTTTAACATGCTACATTATCACATGAAGAACATTTTAGTTGTAGGCATCTGGGTTGGCCACAAGGTGGTTTTCAATAAGCTTGAACAAACCAGAGGCTCTCTCTTTGCCAGCCTTAACTTGCTCTTCCTTGATCTCAACATCTCCCTTTGTGTGGTAGTTGCTGGTGTTCTTTATGATGGAACCTCCATCAGCAGATGCCACCAACTTAATCTCATAACAGACTTTCTCAATGGTTTCAGATATAGCATCTCCTTCAATCAAACTGTAGCTGTAGACAAAGTTTTCTTTGTCAATGCTGTCAATCTGATGCTTCACATAGCTGTATTGGCTTCCTTCACCAAGGGTAATCTTCTTGATGGTTCCTACCCCTCCATCTCCTTGAACAATTTCTGAGCTTTTGATTGCTTGTGAGGCAATCTTCGGGATGAGGTTGTCGGCATCAAGAACAAAGGCCTTGAACAATCTTGGTGGTGGGATGACAGAGGTGAACTCAGTTTCATAAGTGAACACACCCATGATTATGATGATGATTTAAGAGCTTAGAAAATGTGATCAAAGAAAGAATGGATTCTGTAGAGGTGATTAAATTGATCTTAGAAAGCTTAAGTTTGAGATGAAGAAATGTGAGTAGCAGAGGTGGTATATTTATAGAGAACGAGGCTGATGGTTTGGCTAGAACAAAAAGAGCTTTGGCAAAGTTCAGTGCATGTTTCCATTGAGGAAAACAAATCATGATTTTGAGTTTCTTGAATAATTATTTCAGTCAATGAAGGCGCTCTAAAAGTTTATTCAAAAGTGGCCGCATATGATATATATGAGCAAGCTCTCTATAAATTATTGTTTTGTAAGATCTGATTATTTTTCTTTTTGGTTTTACCACCCGATGAAGTATATATATACTTGAAGTAATTTTAAAGGGGGATTCACTATTATACCCAATATGGGGGCCCAAATTATAAAAATACCCTATATAAAATGGACTTTAGAAACACACTCAAAGCCCATTTACAACATAACAAAAAAGCTTTTAACTTCTTATAAATTACAAAACTGCCATCAATTTCTTAAAACAAGCCCAACCCCAAAATCTCATAAAAATACCCAAAGCACTCAATAGGGCATCAAAGTAATTTAATAATCAATATTAAATTCAATAAGGCTAGCTATCATTTTTTGGGTTTTTTTTGGGTTTGTTTATAGGAATTCAATTGTGTAGGGTTTATTTATAATATTAGTGCTAGAAATGGGTATATCACTAAATATCTCAAAACAAAAAAACAAAAAAACAAAAACAAACAAAAAAACTAATTACCACATTTTGGAGGAATAACGTCAGATCTCTATGATCTGTCCTTGGTAAAGTTCTGCCCTGATTTCTTATGTTAAGATGTTCATCAACCTGCACAGCATGTAATAACAGTAGTTACAGTAGCACCCTCAGGAGAGTCGTTTACATTAACGTAAATAAATTGTTAGTTGTTAAGTAATACGAGTTTATGGTAAATTTCACATGCATCAATAATCATCTACGTGTAATTTTTATTAAGCAATCGAACCATTTTTTTCAAATAGGGTGGTGCCTAATACCTAATTGATCAAAAATTGGAAGCAGAAACTTTTCAAAGAAGTAAATTCCAGATTTCCAAATATGGTTGTCCCTACGTACGTACCTCACAACTAGTATGCACTTCCAGAACTTCAAACTTCAAATTAGGATGACTTGACTTGCATTTCAACGTGGGCTCCAATATCAATGGGTCAACAATTGATTGCACATAGTTTTCCTTTTGGGGGTTTTCACATCTTCAAATTGAAATGGCTCAAAATCTTTAATTTAATTAGAAACAAGTCTTATGCTCTTATCCATTGATACACAGTCCACGTTTACCAACTTTTTTATGTAACACAGCCAATGACCATGTCAGTTGTAAAAATACATAATAGTAGAACCCAAAAAAAAAAAAAAAAAAGAGATTTTGGAAAAGGCCAAAGGAGAGAGAAATTTTTTAAAAGAAGCTAAAATGGAAAAAATTGCCCTTATTTATTTTTGAATTTTCTAAGAAATCCTTTACATTTGCATGTCTTTTGTTTAAAAGTTGAGAGGTTTTTTTGCCTTTTTTGAAAAAGCTTTGGCTTTTTCCAAAAGTGAAAGTTTTTTTGTGGCTAAAACTTAAATTTACTAAAAAAAATAATGCCAACAAGGTCTAACCCAGTGAAAAATGACCTTAACTTGACTTGTAGATTAGTTGTCTCAGGTTTTGAATCACCATGGCACCTTAGAGCATTTTCACCCATTTGCTGTTAAAAAGCAAGGGAAGGCAAGAGATATTACTATTCACACAAATAGTGCCTGCCCTAGCTTCTTGTTTTTTTTTTTTTTTTTCACCCACTGCACTTAAGGGCAACCACTATTTAGATATGAGGAGATGAATTTATATAGAGTTTTGGTGTGGGGAGTTTAGAATATGGCTAGGTATTCATAATAATAAAAAATTCTGATTTTTTTTTCCTTTTTTTTCATTTTTTTAAAATTTAAATTGGCTGTTGACGTCAGCATTAAGTCATCTTGCCTTGGGCCCTACACAGGCTGGTGGAGCCCATTGTTTCCCTGGCAAACCTTAGCTACTAGAAACGTGATTGGAGGCCTAGGGGGCCTCTCGCCCAGGTTAGCCCCTCCAACTGGAAATACTCTTAATTGTATGTGAATGAGAAATCCCCCTCACCAGAAATTATTCACTAAGAAACCCAGCATTCATCAAACATCAACATAAAAAACATAATGACCCAGAAATCCACCACTGAAAAGAACTGGAGTCATCAATCCGACTAGACCCCTTAAAGAATTTATTGAAAGACCCACTTAATAAACCAGCAAGAGAGACATCCACATTACATTGTATGGTCAGATAAACTAAATTATTGCCAACTTGCTTAAATAATATGATTCGTTCATACTTTTGTATGTATCATTATCTAGTCTTAATCGGTGCAGCCCAAGAGTGGTTTCAAATTTCAATAGCCAACAAAGAACTAAGTTATTTCTTTGAACCATCGTATATATGGAGTCACAGACACTGTCAATTTGCTACTATATTGTTACAGAATATGCTCAGCCAATGCACTCATTTCATGCACATGGAAATTTTTAACTTTTTTCAAACAATAGGCAAAAAATAATTGAGGTTAGTCCACCTCGTGGATTAATTGGAATTTTAAATTCAATTTGCAGATGGCCCTTCCCATGACTAAATTACAAAAAATTTTGTACAAAAGTAATGGCTCCCACGTCACAATGAATACAACCAATTAAACAATTACAAACTTGCATTAACCTTTTGATCAATTGGTTCCTATAAATACCATAACTCCTCCTCTCTTCTTCACAACCCAAAATCTCCCATTTAATTACATCATCTTTCTTAGCCTTCCCTCTCCATCAATTATTTTTTTTCTCACTTCCCAAACACTTTTTACAGAATCATGGGTGTGTTCGCATATGAAACCGAGATCAACTCTGTCATCCCTCCTGCTAGATTGTTCAATGCCTTTGTTCTTGATGCTGACAACCTCGTCCCAAAAATTGCACCACAGGCAGTTAAGAGCACTGAGATCCTTGAAGGAGATGGAGGCGTTGGAACCATCAAGAAAATCAACTTTGGTGAAGGTAAGTTTAGAGATTTTTTTTTCCTTCTGGTTTGTTATAATAATGTTACAGAATATTGTTTTGGGGTCATCTTATCTCATAAGTTCATAACAGAAAGATTCATCTGGTATATATGTATATATTTGTGCAGGTAGCACTTACAGCTATGTGAAGCACAGAATTGATGGGATTGACAAAGAGAACTTCGTGTACAAGTACAGTGTGATTGAAGGAGATGCAATCTCTGAGACAATTGAGAAGATCTCATATGAGAATAAGTTGGTGGCATCTGGCAGTGGTTCTGTCGTCAAGAGCACCAGCCACTACCACACAAAGGGTGATTTTGAGATCAAGGAAGAGCATGTTAAGGCTGGCAAAGAGAAGGCCTCCCACCTCTTCAAGCTCATTGAGAACTACCTCTTGGAACACCATGATGCCTACAACTAAATTTTCATAGCTGTATTATTCAATCTTATGTCCTCTTTGGCATCAAATAATGGTGTGGTTTTCGTTCTCTTTTTTTCTTTTTCCTTCGAAAATAGTGTTTGGCTTGTGCTTGGAGCTTTTGATTGAAGAGTGAATGTTGTATTTCCTTTCATTTGCAATAAATAAAATGAAAATTATGGATTTTATGATATTTGCAAGGTTTTTTTTAAAGATATTTGCATATGCCAATTACCAAAAGATTGTGATCATTTATATAATAAATGGATATCATACCAAATAATCAATTTAAAGTATATCTTCTACTTGACCAAAAACAAAGTATTATATTTTCTAACTACATGAGTTGATCGAACAACCATACAAGAAGGTCTATGTCAATTAGCAAATCTCATAATAAATTATATAAGAGCATCTCCAGCAGAGTTGCTATACTCATGTCTTTAGGCATTTTAACTAGAATGAGGGTAAAACGCATCTCCAACATACTTACTATATGACTCTCTATTTTGGAGAACTTAATATTTGAGTTTGGTTGTTCTCTATATTTAGAGAGGAGGAGAGAGAAATTGAGGGTTCTCCATTTCCTCCTCATCTCTTTTCCTAGGCCCACAACCCTCTTTCACCACTTACTTTTTGATTTTTTAATGAACTCTTAATTTAGAGAAGAGAAGAGGAAAATAATAAAATATTATATATTAGTCAAAATAGAGAACATTGATGGAGAAAACACCTTTTAAGTAGTTTGTTATCATAACTTTTAGCTATGCACTGGTGGAACCACTATTTAGGTTGCCATGGGCTGTAGCCCAGGGAAGGTTTTGAGAGAAAAAAATATTACACCAATGTAGCCTAGTATCTTAACCTAAAAATAAATTAAAAATATATACAATTTCATACCTTACCAATACCAATAGGCATTGTCATAGCATGTTATTAACTCAACCACAAATCTGTTGAATGAAGGTATAGTCAGAGCATGTTACCAATACCAATAAATTATCATTATATTTTAACCTAATAACTTTAGCTAACTCACCCGTTGAAAAATTCATAATTCCGCCCTTGTAGCTATGTTAGCTTAAATTTAACTAAAATTTGAAGACTACATGACAAGACTAAAATTTGAAGACTACACGGCTAAAGTTTGACACCATCGCTACACGACAAGGCATATGTCAACTACCAAAGGATCATAATAACTGTGGATCTCATTTGCCATCATCAATTTAAAGCATAATATTTCTAACTGCATGAGTTGACATGATCACCATACGACAAGGCATGTCAACTACCAAGGGATCACGGTAACTGATAGAACAAATGGATCTCATCTGTCACAAAATCTGATCAATTTAAAATGTCCTATTTATAACTACATGAGTTGACCTAATCACGACATGATAAGTTATATGTCAATTACTAAAGGATCATAATGAATGATATAACAAATGAATCTCATCTCTGACCCAGAGTACAATCAAACTAACTATATCATGCAATTGCAAGTAATGTTGTTTCTTAAGAAGGCGTAATTTTCTAGGAGGAGAGTTTTAACGAAAAGTAAAGAAACCCTAGGAGCCGCCGCCTCCTTTAGGATCGGTGGCTTCCCATCCCCCCCTTCCCTTCTCCTCCATTCTGCTTCTCCCTTCCTCCTTTGTGATCCCGTCGATTTTCACAGCAAAGCATATGTCAAAGAGTGGAGGAGATAGAACAAGACGCTTCATATCTAGGGTTTATTCCCCATCAGATTTTCGGTATTCTCCCGTGCCTTGGCAAATCATGATGCTCTTCTCTTCTCTCCTCTTGGCAGATCTGGTTGTCTTTGTTATGGATCTAGATGGCTTTGGTTGTGCATCATTTGTAGAGCAAAGTGTTGCTGCTCCTTTAGTCAGTGTTGTTTGGTTTCTTAGATTTGGTGTAGTTTGGTATTAAAGTCCAAAAACTCTATGAGTTGTCTGGTTTTCTCTTGTAATTCCCAAAAAAAAAATTGTTGAATTTGCTAGTTGGTCTAGTTTCTCTAGAGTTATATCGGCGGCCAAGTTTTGTCCTTGATGTAATTGACTTGATCTAAGACAACTTAAACGGTAGATAGGGGTTTTTAGACAAGTACTTTGTGATTTATTCTCTCCAGATCGTTTCCACTCTACAGTTGACTTTGGTCACCGGGAAACTTTACCCATATCCATCGTATTGCTAATCGAGATGGCTCCCTATGTACTTTTTTAATTGATCTAATAAAATGCTATAGCTGGTTTGGTATTTAATATATATATATATATATATATATATATATATATCAGCAATCTGATTTCTTTATTATTGTAAACCACTTGTCAATTCTCATAAATACCCCCATGAATTCTAAAAGCCTAATTTCATAGACGACTGATTCAAGCTTTTGTCATCAGTACAGTAAAATACAACGACCATCAAACTCGATAGAATTATACTTTGCCTACACCTCTTTGTATTCACTGAGAAATGAGGGACAATCAAGTCTTTTAACGGGTCGGGTCAAGGCCCACTAGACCCAGCTAAATTGGGCTGGTTCAGGCCCACCCACTTGCCCTGAAGAACGCATCTGAAAGTAGATTCGCAGAATCAGGGAGCGTAGAGACTATACATTCCAGTTTCCACTTCGGAGCTGGACAAGTCCGTCAATCTCGAACAGGGAAGGACATTATCGTAATTGCGCATCCAGCATATATAGAAAGCTCTTCTGGAACAAGCCCACAAGACCACAAGTTCTTCTGGACTCTTCGCTTTCCCTCAAAAACCTCTTTCAGCTCTCGTCTGCTCAAAACCATACTCTCGAAACAGTTTCGCCTCGATACGACACCGTATACTGGTTTTATTTTTAGGCAATGTCAGGCAACGGCGGCGTCTCGATCGGTCGGACTCGGGGTGAGAACCGGTTCTACAACCCGCCAGCGATACGACAACGACAGCAGCAGCAGCGACAAAAGCTAGAGCAAGAGAAGCATCAAAGGCAGTCTCTGGAGTCCGACGACTGTGCGACGTCGCACAGTTCCGGGTCGGGTCGGGCAGTGCTCACCGATGCCACGAATTTGGATCGGTTCTTGGAGTACACCACGCCCGTGGTTCAGGCTCAGTATATCCCCAAGGTATTGCAAAATCATCATGAAATATATAAGAAAAATCATTACTTGTGTTATGGGCTGTGAGGCTTTGTTTGAGTTTGCTAGAAAATAATGGTTAATTGCACTCAAACAACCCAGATTATGGAAATTTAGGCGAGGAATTGTGTATATTTTTGTGGCATTGCTGAGAATTTTCAAATTGGTTATCTGTATCACTTCTAAACACTCCAAATTGAGCTCAATACAACTTATCTGTCAAACTTTAGTTAAAGTTTTCTACTTGAAGAATCATACGTATTGGGTTTTCAATTTTATATGGCAATTTCCTGTTGCGGGTTTGGTGTGTTGTTACTGTAATTGTACATGCGTTTCTCATGAGGTCCCATTTTGGCGATGGATAGACAAGCGTGAGGAGATGGAGAACTCATGAGCCAGAGTTACATCCCTACTTTGTTCTTGGAGATTTATGGGAGTCTTTCAAGGAGTGGAGTGCGTACGGTGCAGGTGTCCCGCTTTTGTTGAATGGGAGTGACTCTGTTATCCAGTACTATGTTCCTTATTTGTCTGCTATTCAGCTCTATGTAGACCCATCAAAGCCCTCCACAAGAATAAGGTCAGCAATATCGTAAACACAACACTTTCAATCAATTCAGTCTTTGTGATTTTTCTACTTAAGCACTCTGGATTATAGTTTATGTTTGTAGTTGCTAAACTCTGTGCAATGTTCATGCTTTATTGTTACTGTTCATCCTTTATTGTGTCTAGTTTATGGGTTGACATAAGTGTCATTTTGTGGGGAAAATCTCAAGGAAATTTGCATTTAGTGACTGAAGCAGATGGAGCCTGCTGTGCATTTTGGTGTGATTAATTCTTTTATTATCATTGTTGGATTCCTTGCACTTCATTTGAGGTTGTTGTGTATGATCTCTTTGTTGAGTCACTCTCTGAGATTTAGTTGCCTACTTGCCCTGATTATATCTGTCTATTACAATGTCCTGAAATCCTGATTGTATTTGTATGTTACAGTGTTCTGAAATTTTAATGTCTTCATTTACAGCCCCTTCACTTGTAGCTTAAAAACTGTTTTACGAAATCCACCAATTCTTTGAATGGAATGGTTAAGGCGATTGTGGATACCACTTTGTTGGTTGTGTTACATTTTTTTTAAAATGTAGCTGAGTCTTGCAGTATATGAGGATAGTTAATGTGTTATTATCAAGCTCTGTGGGGAAAATGGAGGTGATAATAGGCAGTGGGAAAGATAGATTTTGAAATTAGGTTGTGAAGACGAATTATGGCAGTGTAATGGGGTTGGTCTATTCATCAGGTGAGGCAACTTATAGGCAGTGGATGACAAGATCTTTGATATGATGCATGATGTGGTACTTGGATATGGTGTTACTTTGTGGTAAAGTGAATGTCTTACAGTTTTTGGCATAATCTCACCTTGACTTGGCAAAATGTTGCCCAGAGTTGTATGCTAATAGCTAGTTTGAACTGTATTATTCTTGGCTTTAGTGAAATATGCTAGTACTGGAGCCAACGAATTACATATTCCTTAGCCGTGAATAAATTTTGTACAGAAGAACACAAGCTCAATGTTCATTCAGAGGCGATCAATCTGTTGGTTAGTAACTTTTCTTGTGTGCATCTTGTTACAGGAGGCCTGGTGATGAGAGTGATGCAGAGTCATCTAGGGAGACAAGTAGCGATGGAAGCAGTGATTATGGAACAGAAAGAGGATTAAATGGTGCTCCTTATAGTGCTTTAAGTTGGCAGAATGTTGCAGATGTAAATGGCCATGGTTGGAATAGAGCCTTACCAAGGAATAAACCCTTCAATGGTTCCTCGAGTGACGAAAGTGGTGAGGTTTGCAATCCTCCTGGTCAGCTTATATTTCAATATATGGAGCATGATCAACCATTTGGTCGTGAACCTTTGGCTGATAAGGCAAGTCATTGATCTTCTCAGAACACCACATTGAATTTGATATTTTTTTTTTTTTTTCCTTTTGAATTTGATCGTAACATACATTCACCACTTGCATCCAACAGATTTCAGTTCTTGCATCTCAATTTCCAGAGCTGAGAACATACAGGAGCTGTGATTTATCACCTTCTAGTTGGGTTTCTGTAGCATGGTATGCATTTTATACCCTTGTCCAGTCCAGTGATTATACAACAGAGGATTGATACAAATCTTATCATAAATCTAAAAAAAATTATGTGTAAATTCTTGATAAAGGTATCCGATATATAGGATACCTACAGGTCCAACATTACAGAGCCTGGATGCCTGCTTCTTAACCTTTCATTCCCTGTCGACTCCCATAAAGGGTACCATCACTCTCTCCCTCTCTCTCTACTTGTGTGTTTTGCAGGTCTCATTATGGTTAATGATATTGTCTGGGGGCCTTTGGCAGGTACAAGCACTGATAGGCTTCGGTTTAGTGGTGCACAAGCTAGAGAGGTACAAAATGCAACCTTCAAGCACTCGTTGCCAATCTTTGGGCTTGCTTCCTACAAGTTCAAGGTCTCCTTTTGGAATCTTAACGGAGTTCACGAGTGTCAAAAGGCTAATTCTCTATTGAGAGCAGCTGACAACTGGCTCAGGCTACTGCAAGTTAATCATCCGGATTTCAATTTCTTTGTGTCACACAGCACACCCAGGAGGTGAGGATGAGAGTTATCTCTAGTCAGCGTGCAGTTATCTCTAGTCAGCTTGCAGTTATCATCCCAATACAGATGGGATATAACCTACTGATGAGGATAAACCCTATTCACTGGCCGGTTTTTCATGTTATTGGTTGGATAACACTGTTGGCACTCACTCCTGTCGTTATATTACGTAGATTTGGCCCATTGAAATCTTATATTACATCAAAGCAGGATTATGAAAGCGTGTGATTGTGCTTTGTGAGGGCTTTGCTTGATAGGCCGAAAGAAGAATAGTGATGAAACTATCATTAATAAAGGCCTTTTAATTTGGGAGTGTGCTTCAGAATGGGCGTCATGCATTGCATCAGGCATTATGATGACAGCTCTTCTTAGTCTATTTGCTATTTCGAAGTTTAGGGTGATGAGATCTCTCAGGAACATGTCTGTAGCTATTGACTCTTTTTTTAATTACTATCTAGATGATGATGATAATGAAAAAGAAATAAAAAAATTACTGATGTTTGTATATATATGTATAGGTGCCTTTTGTTTAGTATGTTTAATCTTAGCATGTGTAAGAATTGACAGTTCAGTTCAACACGAACATGTTGTGTTATGATGTGATCGCCTGGCGAACTAATAAGTGAATATCATCGGATGAAATATGTGGGACTCCTTGCATTCATATTCATTCTCCAAATGGCACATCGTGCCAGATGGACTTGGGCTGTCTGCCTTGAACTTGAAGTACAAGCGAAAAAGTCCCATCTCCTTGGGTGGCATGTCTACTTACCTAGAATCGTAGTGTAAAATATCGATAATATCGACGAAATATCGAGGATATTATCGTTTTTTCATATCACGAATATTTCAGAACGTATCATACACATATCGTATAAATATCAATAATATCGACGATAATATCGGAAAATATTGATATTGATAATTTCGCTCACACTTTAGTAATATTTTGTTAAAATATCGTTATAATATCGCTATAATATCGAAAATATCGATGTAATGAAAAAAATGAAGAAAAAAACATAGAGCACACACACAAAGGGGATTCAAACCCTTGTCATTTCACTCATCCAACGCCTTAACCTCAATTTTGCTTATGTTTTTGTGATAATATGCTAAAATATGTAATTTATATTGTTTTGTTTTGAACAATTACATATCATTTAATGACTACTTTTCACAATACACTTACTCTACATATAGAGATGATGAAGATAGTGAAAATTTTGGTTCTGGCCTTCTTGGCCCCATCTCACCAAAAAAATAAAAAAAATTTGAACCTTATAAGAACTATATTTGGTACTAAGTCACTTATGTATTTTACCATGCAATGTATAAAGCGTAAAATAGTGTAGTAAATTATTATATATAAATGATTATGGTGTGTTTAATCTTCTTTCATTAATTATTATATATTTTCTAAACTCACAGTGTTTGTCAGCTCTCTATATAATCAACTTAAATCAGTTAACCCATCATGCAACGCATTTCCTTCCAATTTTTTGTGATAAACTAATGGATAATTGACTGAATAAACATTCTCCAAAGTTTCAATAAAAAATTTTATGTTTTTCTTACAATTTCTGTGGTTTTTATTCAATTTTTATCGACATCGATAATATCTCGATATTTCCATCAAAATTTTCGTGTTTTTAGACTATCAATATTTCCGATACCATTGATATTTTAGACCTTACCCATAATGAATATTAGAATTATTTTGATTTTTCCATAGCATGTTTACTTATCTTGAATGAATATTGAAATTATTTTAATTCCTGACTTTCCTTTTTGTATATAAGAAAATTTTGGTAACACAATTATCATGTGAGCCTTTTATGCATGAATTTAATCTCGTAGTGTGGGCCAGTTTTAGCCGGCATCAAAACTCCATTGAAATCCTAAATGAATTTCTTCCACTCCTCCAATTTTGCCATCTGCCCCTCTTCTACAATTATTTTCATTTACGTAAATTCATTGAACCAACCTAGGTTACATTGTCAAATCTAGTATAGCACCTTCCAATTTCTGCATTTCTTTGTAGAACGAAAAATTCTCTCCTTTTAGGCCCCGTTTAGTTCATGAGAAATGAGATTTAGGGATGGGAAATCAATTGTTTTCCCATGTTTGGTAAGTCCATGCATTGGAAATCATTGCCTGACACATGGAAAAGTAGGGGAGAAAATGAAGTAATCCTCCCAACTTGGGTTTTGTTTTCCCTCTTCATGGAAAAATTTGGGAAAATGAGCTAATATTAAATAAATATTTTTTATAACCATTTTGTCTCCATTAACAATTTAGAATTACAATATATTATTAAATGCATTCTTTTTTTATTTGATTTAATCTAGGTATAATTAAAATTTTATACACACTTTATTTTTCATTCCTACTTAAAGAAACATGGGAAAAGAAATAAAGTGACATCTCTCGGTTACTTTCCTAGCATTACCAAACGTGAGAAATGAATTTTTCATTTCCCATCCCTTAGGAAATGACATTGGAAATTATTTCCTCTCAAATTCGTTCCTTGAACCAAACTGGCCTTACAGCTAGGGCTGGCAATGGGTCGTGTCGTGTCGAGTTCGTGTCGTGTCGGGATAATAAACGTGTCAAGAATGCTCAACCCGAACCCAACCCATTTAACAAACGTGTCGTGTCGAGTTCGGGTCGTCTTTTATCGTGCGAGTTTCGAGTCGTGTAACGGGTTCATTAAGAATAACATGCATGTTACAAAACTCACAACCGAAAAAATTGTAATTTAAATAAAAAAACAGAGAGAGTAGAGAAAATATAAGGAAAAAAAAGATAGAGAGAGGAGAGAAGAGTGAAGGAAAAGAAAGAAAAAAATAATAGAGAGAGAGAGAGAGAGAGAGAGAGAGAGAGAGAGAGGAGAGAAGATTGAAAGAAAGAAAGAAAGAAAAAAGAGAGATGAGAGAAAACTAAAGAGAAGGGAAAAAAAAAAGGAGAGGAGGAAAGGAAAAGAGAGAAAAAAAAAACAAAGAGGAGTAGAGAGAGGGAAAAGAAAGGAAAAAGACAAGAGAAAGAAACATTATAAATATCAAAAGGCATACCATAAAATCACAAAGTTGTTTGTAGCATGATGGATAAGATGTTTGAGAGAAATGAGGATGGTAGGGGTTCGAAACCCCTTGTGTGTTTGCTAAAGTCTCCATTTATGTTTATTTTTTAGCGGATTAACGGATTGTACACGGGTTGACACGATCCGTTTAATAAACGGGTTATATAGGTATTATAGCGAGTTAGTGGGTTGATCCGAAATTCACCCATTTATTAAACGGGTCAGAACGAGTTGACCCGAAATTGACCCGTTTTTTTATCGTGCAGGTTGAACCCGCTAATTTCTCGTGCGTGTATCGGGTCGTGTCCGAAATTGCCACCCCTACTTACAGCCTCACAGAATCTAGTGACATGAAAAGTTCTCCCCCATCCTATTTGAATTTTTTGATTACCAACTTATGATCAGTGCGCATTGATTCCTAGATAACCTTGGGCAAGTTATCAAGAACATGTAGAAAGCAAAAGGCAAAGTGAATAAATTATTTCATATTTCCATTATACACATAGAGCTCCGAGTACAATACGAATACATACTTGTTCTGATCTAACTATTACCGGTTGTTACATAAATAGCACAACTTCCCTCGTATTACTTGGGCTCTGCGCTCTGGTCCTAACTTATCAATTCCATATCTCTCCCCACTACACCCCCTTCAAGCTCATAAGTCATCAAGGATGGTGGACATCAGCAATCCTCGAACAAACTCACACTTCCGCCCCTTTTCTTCTTGGTCCTTATGCGATAACGGTGGTTGTTGCACGGTTCTGTCATCATTGACCACCCAGCGTTAAAACTCGATAGAAATCATAGTAAGTTCACCACATACAACAAAAACAAATAAATAGACGCAAAGTCATGCTAATGCTCATACCTTTCCGAGAACTCTTCCTTCGTGCTTTCCTTTACAAAAGAAGTTTCGACTGAAGGACGGGGTTGTGCGCTCACATCCTCATCAACTGTGGGAGGGTTATATATAAAGGAAGACAGCAAAGGATCAGCTTCTGTGTTTGAAGAAACAAGGAAAGAAGAACCTCCGAGAAGGGCTTGTAAACTCCCTTCTCGAAGCTCTTTCCTTAATAAAGAAAATGTTGAATTGGATCCCCTGCGAAATTTCCTCTTGCGCTGAACGTAATATATAGTCAAGGAACACATCACTTCATACTCCAGACTTCAAAAGGAAATATGACCAAAACATAAATAAACATGGGAGTGCAAGTTATCCAAGTTTTGATGCAATAAATGGCCATTCTAGAATAGGAGCGACTGGTGAAAACGAAGAGTCTAACAAAGGGAACAAGGTGAAGGTGATACTCAACAACACTGATGATAACTAGTCAGTGTGCTGGCCAGATACATGAAAATATGCGAGTGAATCTAAGATAAAGGCCATATTTTTAACAAAATAACCATTTATAACTGTCATACCCATATGTTCTGCCATTAAAATCAAATACAGCAAAAGCGGGCTTTTCTAAATCACACTTATTTCTTTCAAAAGTGTTCATTTGATTACAAATTCAACCCCCTAGATATAGATACAATAAGCATGTATGTAAATGATAACCAAACCAAGCATGGAAAAATTCAAAACTAAAGTGAAATTCACCAAAGGATATCTTTAACAAACTCCCATGTTGCGTGGTAATATGGCTCACAAGGTTTGCTCCCACCCTTTTGGAACAAACTGGACAGACCTGGAAGAAAAAAAAGCAGAACATTCAAAACAATAACAATAGGACAATAGGCTAGTTCATAAACAATACAAGAGAAAGGAAAATTATAAATCGTAACAATGGGCACGTTCATAAACAACCCAAGTGAACCATTCCTACCTTTTTATCCAATTTAAGAAAACAATTACACATGCAAGATTAACTATCAGTACATTAATGAAGAAAGATAACTACAAGGTTGACCTGACTAACTGCGCTCCTACAGACTAGCTCAAACCCATAGGTCACACTCAAGCCCATATACCAGTCTAGTGTTGAGCATACCACGCACAACACTAACAAGGAATATTCCTACATTGCCTTTCTAAAAGGCTTCAAACAAAAATCAAATACTAAGATGATTAACCCTCTTGTCTCACCATCATCTACCCCATGCACCCCATCACCAGTGACAAACCCACCTCAATGAAAGTACCTCTTTAAGTTGCAACTCAAACCTACTCAAAGGAAAGTCCAACTCAACCAAACCCATTCAAAACCACAGCCAAACGACAAAACCCAAGTAAACCACTAGCATCCCTTTGAATGCTATCACAATGATAGATTTCCTCCCCTAAAGTTCGCTCAATCTGTACGGAATCATGAGTTTCTTCGTAAATTATGCAAATAAAATGTTCCTTTCTAAGATAAATTGAGAACTGAACGACCATCAAAACGCTTACACTAACATTTCTAGGGGGGGAACACTAACATTTCTAGGGCAAAAACAAAAGAAAACCTTGAGAGCTCGTACTTTTCCAAATTTCTAAAAGAAAAGCCAGCTGGAACTAATCAATTAAGAATGCAAAACTTCAAAACTAACTAAATTCAAAAAATTGAATTGCATACCCCGTTCTTAGCCTCCACCGGATGTTCCTCATCGATGTGGCAACAAAGCCCAACAACATCAAAATCCTCGGCGCAAAAAGGGCACAAAAACTCGGCCTTTAACTCATCGTCTCCATCAGTTTCGTCGTGCGCAAACAGATCTGCAACAACCACAACCATCAGCACCAAACACATTCACAAAACACTGAAAACAAGAAAAACGAACCTGGAGTAGTTTGGGAAAAGTGACCGGATCGAGATTGGTACCGCCTCGACGAAGAGCTCGAGAAGAGACTGCTCCACGAATTATCAGACTCCATCTTGATACACAAATACAATTCAATCAAGGCGATGGCGAATTGGGAGCTCAAATCGAATTTGGGTCCAAATTTATATAACCCTAGAAAGATTGAAGACGACCAGAGATAAAGCGAGTGTGTGTGTGTGTGGTGCGAGTGTGCTGAAGCGACCAAGAAATAGCTTGAGAGAGAACACAGAAGACTCTCTACCGAACCTCCGGTATGGTTTACCCTGCTGTTATAGTCCCCGCGTGGCGGAAATAGCCCGCGGGTTTTTTGTTAATTTCGTAGATGCCCCTAACTACCTGAGCCATGCGATTTATAGACAGGTGCAAGGATTTGATTAGACAGATAGCGTGCGTGTGAATGTCATTCACACCTGTGGAGGTCGTGATTTTAGAGGTTTTTTATGTTTAATATTTGTGGCTTGACCCATCCCCTTGGGTGGCATGTTTACTTACCCGAAATAAATATGAGTAATGCTACACTTACCAAATTATTATCCTATATTTCTCTACTACATAATGTAGCATATTCATATTATATGCCACATCAATTAAATGAATGAAGTGTATTTTAATAAATAAAATTAAAAAAAACAGAAACTAGTATTTTACATGATGTGGTATATACACATCAGCTGTCACATCATGTGGTATAAAAAATGTGGTAAGACTAATATTATTCAATAAATATTGGAATTATTTTGATCATTCAGTGGTATGTTTACTTATTTTGAATGAATATTGGAATTATTTCGATTTTCGATTTGCCTTTACTCTATGGAGAATGTTAGCAACTTTCTCTCTAATCTTCTCTTTTGGATCTTCTTTCTTTTCCTCTGTGTCACTTTCCTTACACTTAAAACAATGTCATTAATATATCACACAAGCTAATTTTTATTTTCCAAATTTACCTCTATTAAATGTAGTGACTTTTTTTTTTCTTTTACAACAAACTAGCCTTTTTACATCTTTGTTTCCACCTTGTTTAAAATTTAAATAAGAAAAAAACGTAATTTTTTAAATATAAAATGTCTGCTTTTTTTTTTTTTGCCCCCAAAAGAAAACTAACGTTGCTAACATGCTAATTTTTTTTAACATACGCTTTATAATTACCGTGAATCTATTGTTGCTAATAAACTATTCTATCATTTCCTATTTTTAAAATCAATTTTTATTTGTCAATGGATATTGGTGAGTAGAGTCCTGGTAGAGAGAAACACTTGTGTGAAACATGAATAACATTATTTTGCAATCCCAGATCAATCGTGGCATTCCACACTTAATAAATTTTTCACGTAGCAGTCTATGATTGGTCGGATTCTGCTTGCGAGGACAACTGGAAATGTGAGTCTTTTATGCATGAATCTAATCTCGTAGTGTGGGCCAGTTTTAGACGGCATCAAAACTGTACTGAAATCCTAGATGAGTTTCTCCCACTCCTCCAATTTTGCCATCTGCTCCTTTCCGACAATCATTTCCATTTACGTAGGTTCATAGAACCAACCCAGGCTGCATTGTCAAATCTAGTCTAGCACCTTCCAATTTCTGCATTTCTTTGTAGAACGAAAAATTCTCTCCTTTTACAGAATCTAGTGACATGAAAAGTTTCCCCCATCCTATTTGAATTTTTGAAGTTACCAACTTATGATCAGTGCGCATTAATTCCAAGATAACCGTTGGCAGGTTATCAAAAACATGTAGAAAGCAAAAGGCAAGTGGATAAATTTATTTCATATTTCCATTATACACATAAAGCTCCGAGTACAATACGAATACATGCTTGTTCAGATCTAACTATTACCCGTTGATACATAAATAGCACGACTTTCTTCCCTCATATTACTTGGGCTCTGCGCTCTGGTCCTAACTTGTCAATTCCGTATCTCTCCCCACTACACCCTCTTCTAACTCATAAGTCATCAAGGATGGTGGACATCAGCAATCCTTGAACAAACTCACACTTCCGCGCCTTCTCTTCTTGGTCCTTATGCGATAGCGGTGGTTGTTGCACGATTCTGTCATCATAGACCAGACAGCGTTAAAACTCTATAGAAATCATAGTAACTTCACCACATACAACAAAAACAAATAAATAGACTCAAAGTCATGCTAATGCTCATACCTTTCCGAGAACTCTTCCTTTGTGCTTTCCTTTACAAAAGAAGCTTCGACTAAAGGATCGGGTTGTGCGCTCACATCCTCATCAACTGTGGGTGGGTTATAAATAAAGGAAGACAGCAAAGGATCAGCTTCCGTGTTTGAAGAAACAAGGAAAGAAGAACCTCCGAGAAGGGCTTGTAAACTTCCTTCTCGCAGCTCTTTCCTTAATATAGAAAATGTTGAATTAGATCCCCTGCGAAATTTCCTCTTGCGCTGAACGTAATCTGTAGTCAAGGAACGCATTACTTCATACTCCAGACTTAAAATGGAAATCCGACCAAAACATAAATGAACATGGAAGTGAAAGTTATCCACGTTTCGATGCAAGAAATTGCCATTCTAGAATAGGAGTGACTGGTGCAAATGAACAGTCTAACAAAAGGAACAAGTTGAAGGTGATACTCAACAACACTATGATAACTAGTCAGTGTGCTGGCCAGATACATGAAAATATGCAAGAGTGAATCTAAGATAAAGGCCATATTTTTAACAAAACAACCATTTCTGACTGTAATACCCATATGTTCTGCCATTAAAATTAAATACAACAAAAGTTGGCTTTTCTAAATCACACTTATTTCTTTCAAAAGTGTTCATTTGATAACGAATTCAACCTCCAGATATAGATACAATAAGCATGTATGTAAACGATAACCAAAACAAGCATGGAAAAATTCAAAACTAAAGTGAAATTCACCAAAGGATATCTTTAACAAACTCCCATGTTGCGTGGTAATATGGCTCACAAGGTTTGCTCCCATCCTTTTGGAACAAACTGGACAGACCTGGAAAAAAAATGAAAACAGAACATTCAAAACAATAACAACGGGCTAGTTCATAAATAATCCAAGAGAAATGAAAATTATAAATGGTAACAAAGGGCACGTTCATAAACAACCCATGTGAAGCAGTCCTACCTTTTTATTCAATTTAAGAAAACAATTACACATGCAAGATTAACTATCTGTACAGTAACGAAGAAAGACAACTACAAGGTTGACCTGACTAACCGAGCTCCTACAGACTGGCTCAAACCCATAGGTCACACTCAAAGCCATATACCAGTCTAGTGTTGAGCATACCACGCACAACACTAACAAGGAAAATTCCAACATTGCCTTTCTAAAAGGCTTCAAACAAAAATCAAATACTAAGATGATTAACCCTCTTGTCTTACCATCATCTACCCCATGCACTCCATCACCAGTCATAACAAACCCATCTCAACAAAAGTACCTCTAAGTTGCAACTCAAACCTACTCAAAGGAAAGTCCAACTCAACCAAACCCATTCAAAACCACAGCCAAACGACAAAAAACCAAGGAAACCACTAGCATCCCTTTGAATGCTATCACAATGATAGATTTCCTCCCCTAAAGTTCGCTCAATCTGTACGGAATCACGAGTTTCTTTGTAAATTATGCAAATAAAATGTTCCTTTCTAAGCTAAAATGAGAACTAAATGATCATCAAAACGCAAAAACACTAACATTTCTAGGAGAAAAACAAAAGAAAACCTTGAGAGCTCGTACTTTTCCAAATTTCTAAAAGCAAAGCCAGCTGGAACTAATCGATTAAAAGTACAAAACTTCAAAATTAACTAAATTCAAAAAATTGAAGTATATACCCCGTTCTTAGCCTCCACCGGATGTTCCTCATCGATGTGGCAACAAAGCCCAACGACATCAAAATCCTCGGCGCAAAAAGGGCACAAAAACTCGGCCTTTAACTCATCGTCTCCATCAGTTTCGTCGTGCGCAAACAGATCTGCAACGACCACAACCATCAGCACCAAACAAATTCACAAAACACCAAAAAACAAGAAAAATGACGCGAACCTGGGGTAGTTTGGGAAAAGTGACCGGATCGAGATTGGTACCGCCTCGACGAAGAGCTCGAGAAGAGACTGCTCCACGAATTATCAGACTCCATCTTGATACACATACACAATTCAATCAAGGCGATGGCGAATTGGGAGCTCAAATCGAATTTGGGTCCGAATTTATAAAACCGTAGAAAGATTGAAGACAACGAGAGATAAAGCGAGTGTGTGTGTGTGTGTGTGTGTGTGGCGGTGTGAGTGTGAGGAAGCGACCGAGAAATAGCGTGAGAGAGAACACAGAAGACTCTCTACCGAACTTCCGGCAGGGGTTAAGCTTTTTTTTATAGTCCCTACGTGGTGGTAATAGCCCGTGGATTTCCTGTTAATTTCGGGAATGCCCCTAACGACCAGAGCCATGCGTTTTTTATACAGGTGGAAGGATTTCAGTGGACAGACAGCGTGTGTGTGAATGTCATTCACACGTGTGGAGGTCGTGATTTCAGAGTTTTTTTCTTTTTCGATTTTTTGTTTAATATTCGTGGCCTAACGCGGTTTTTGCGGTCTCGCCTTCTCGCGCACGTTTTGATTAGAACTGTATGGGCCCCGCACGCTTTGGAGAAATTAGCGAAAATTGGTTTGGATTGGACTAAGTTATGTAAATCCAAATCCATTTGAACTTCTTTTGCTCGAAATTAACACTGAAAAGGGAAACAGGGAAAACCATTTTGATTCTAATTATGGATTAGTAAACACCCCATAAAAGAAAAATCATCTTAGATGTTTTTTCGAGTATAGAATGCTTTCTCTAATAAGGATGTCTTTATTTTTGCTCAACACTTTAATCCAAGGTGTACCATCATAATCATACTCAACACTTGGCACGTATCCATGAGTATAGACATGGTTATGCAAATACAAAGAAAATAATTAACTATGGTTATACTCATGAACATATGTCGAGTGTTGAGAAGGATAATGAGGATACATTTTAGGTTAAAGTGGTGAGTAAAAATATTTCCAAACTAAAAATCGTTTAGCTAGTTACTCACGTAATCATATTAGTTTAATTTAAAGAACTGTATTTTTTTCACATCTTGGATGATTTTTTCCATGAACGGCAGTTGAAAGATGGCCAAAAATTACATAAAGTTTTGAGCATTGAGTGATATTGTGGAGTAAGAGCATCTCAAACAGCCTCTTCAACACTTTTGGAATTCTAAAATAGGTGAGCCACATCAGAAAAATTCTCTCCAATAGCCTCTTCAACCTTAGCCATCAAAACGGCAACATCTTTCTCTCTTTTCATGACTGGTAAGTTGATTTTGGCTCTTCAAACATTTAATTTTATTTTGGAAAAACAAAACCTAAAAATGTTAAAAACATGCTCTTTTTTTTCTTTTCATATAATAAATACGTACATATTTTTCATTCTTTTTCATGATATTGCATTAATTGAATTGAAGAGTATGTTGAAGCAGAAAGTATTCAAGTAGCAAAGAAGACTTTTGAAATTGCTACTTAGGTCAACAAACTTTAATTTGAAAAAATTTATTTACTACTACTGCTAGAGATGCTCTAACCGTTCAAAGCATCTACGTGCTATCAATGTATTTCGTACTAATATCAGGTCAATATTGTTTCTGATTTAAAGCGGTTGTGTCCTACATAATTAGGAGATATATGATGTTTTAATTAATGTGCTAGTTGTACTTTGAACCTAAATCATTCCCTCATAACTAATTGCAGTACTCAAAGATTCTCAGACAATAACATTTCCTGTCTTATTACTGACTGCGTTTAGTTTAAAATAATAAACACTTGAAATCCCTCACGTGTATGATTCAATCACGTGAACAAATAAACCACATTCATTGCTGCAATCTCATAAATAAAATATGTCCACACTTTCATTGAACTAACCATTTCTGGGTTTTACACTCCAACAGTATCTACGAGTCAATGTCAAACAAAATCATGATCATATATGGAAACGAAATATGTTGTTTCATATCTCAAGGCAATTGTGATAATGCTGGAGCTGGACAGAAATTACCCGAAATGATACACAAACAACCAATTGCCTACATAATTACAGTGCTACGGAGGAAAACAGGAGCAGAAAACGACCGCATGCTTGCAGCTTCAGCTCTTCTTCATGTTCTTGTTCGCGTAATGTTGCAGGCCGATGCCTTAAAAGTCCTCTGCAAAAGGTCATCGACACCAAGCTTCAGGTCAAAAGTCATGTTGGGAAGTATAGATGATAGCACATTTACATCTGACATGGCCCTGTGATTTGAACCCTCTAGAGGGATCCTATAGAACTCACGAAGTCCCTGAAGTGAGATCTTTGGAAGAGCCCTTGATCCTGTCAATAGTACCAGAAATCATTAATCTTGTAAAAGAAACTGTGTTCTTTCTTTTATTTTCTCTTCTTTCCTACATTTATAGCTCTTACCATGTAATTTCCTCAACTCTCGAGCCAGAGCAAGGGTGTCAAGAAACAACCAGTCAGGAGGAACATCAAATTAGCAGCATCTGAATTCCTTGAGCAAAAATGGTACATCGAAACAGCGTGCATTGTGAGCTGCAAGTATAACATTGCCCTCCGGGTACTTGGCGGCTTTTGATGTATTCGACAAGACAAGGATTGGAATCAACTCCGCCATCCTAAACAAGAACTTGTAATCAGGTATTGCCTAATGCCTACATTAGCTTAGTATTTCATCAACTAAATTTACAAGTAACTACCAGTACTCATGTTATCCAGCACCTTAGAAGGTTTAGTCATATTCTAACAACTGTACATGTTCTCAAAAAAAACAAAAAAAAAACTATACATAATAACTTCCTGCAATGCCTGACTAAAATAATAATGACAGGAAATTAAAAGGCCTTAAAAGAACAGCATACCTTGGGACACCTGAATGTGACACCAATACCATGGATATGAGAATTTGGAACATGTTGTTCGGGGTTTACCAGGGTTTGGAAACAACTGTTCTTGCCTCCATGAAGATCCCGGACTGCAATTTCAACAATCCGTCCTTCCTTTCTGGAAAGTCCAGTGGTTTCAAGATCCAGACCAAATACTTTCACAAAATGCTTTAAAAATTCGTTGTCCAAAATCTTTGCTGGAGCATCAGAGTATTGTATGCTTCTGAAGCATTCTAAAAGTGGTTGACTTATGGTGGTTATTGTTGCTCTTCTGCCTAAAGATGTTAATCCAAGAGAAGGTAACTGAAGTCCCAACTTTGGTATTTGCAAGTTCGAATAGCACATGGAGCATGTCCTCATTTTTCCTCAGAAACAGAAAAGGAGTTGTATGCCATTAACTTGGTCATGGTATCTATAACAAAAAGAAAAAGGAAAAAAAGGTCCAGAAATAAAGAATGCAGAGCGAAAAGAAGCTAAATGCCTGATTGGTTGAAAATGAAACTACCATTTGCAGATACGTAGATTTGCTTGAAGCTGAAAACGGGCACTTGATCTTTATAGGAAGTGGGTGTGGAGGGAGTGGAGGGGTGGGAGAGGTTAGTTTTTTCATACAGTTTTTATAAGGAGGAGAATGTGTGGAATGAGCAGCAATTGCGGAAGGCCTCTTAACACTACCACTCACCGAGTTGTGCGCGCTAGCCTTGCCGTTTTCAGTTTGGTGCTTCACTATTTTCTCATGGTATCTCGCGCTTTGGGCCTCTTTGGGTTCCTGCTTGAATCTCTGGCATGGGCCATGGCATCTAACTGTTCTTGGTTGGGCTTCAAAAACTTGAAGTTTGCTATTATTCTTGTGGGCCTGTGCTCATCTTGAGATGATTTCTAGCTCCATGAGAAACGGACTTCTTGAGTGGTAGGTTTTTATTTGGTGGGCTCATTTCAATGCTCCTTTCTTAGTCCACATTATTTAAATACAAACGATATTTAAGATATGGAAATCAAATCTAGAACCACGAAGGGCATGAGTAAACGTCCCTAATCATTTAAGTTACAAATTTCTTATAAATATTTAATATGATTAAGTGCCACCCATAAATCCCCCAAGCGGATTTAGGTTGACCCAGGCCATATAAATAAAAGTAGTCGTAACATTTCTTCTTGTACATTTCAAACTACAACCCACTAGTGATCCTCAAAATGCATGACATGTCTAGAATCATTGTGTGTTGATTTGGGTCATTGTGACCTATTCGGTCATTTGGGTAGCATGAGGTTGAGTGGGTATTTACAAGTGACTATAGACCAAATCAAGTTTATGGATGATTATGGGTTAAGGCAGAGCTCAAGTAGCTGCATATATCTCCGATGATCACCAAATGACTCAGATGAGCCCAACGTCCCCCTACTCAGATTCTGAAATTTGTGAATTTGTGATGGTCTCTCGTGGAAAGTGGGACTGAAGATTTCGCAGGTGGTGCTTATGTTACAGTTACATTACATGTGCATACTCATCCTAGGAAATTAAAAATAAACCACTCCATGTGCACGACACGATGGTGTATTCTTGTTGTTTGCTATTGGGGCCACCCTTACCATTTAGGATGGATTATGATCACTTTCAATTATATCTACAATCATCATGCATGCATAATTAATGCATTTTTCTATACTCAAATAAATTGATACAAAAGACATCGAGGAAAAGAAGAATTCGAACACAGGACATTAAATGTACGGATTATTATTCTTAACCACTTGAACTGTAAATTCCGTATTGTAACCCGCAATTGCACCAAAAATATGAGAAAGCATATGAAGTTTCGTCCCAGTTGTTGGACTAAACGAAATACCCAACTTGGCAAAAACGATCTTAATTATAGAAATGGCCTGCTGGTGACAACACCCCATTTAAACAGGAGCTTGTACCCCAAGCATTAATTAATTCCTATAACTTGTAGAGTGGCCAAGTACCTTTTTGTTATTTTTTTCTGCTGTTTTAGACATTGTCATGTGAGAAATTAATTTCCTGCAAGCAATCGCAGATATATAATGGACCTGCCACATGAGAGAACAGCGTACGTTATTCCCATCATTCATAACTTAAAAAAATAACACCCCCAACCCAAGTTGCTAGCTTAGAGAAAATTATATGCTTCCTCTTTTATTTTATTTTCCATTTTCTCCCTACGTTGAGTTTATATATGATGAATGTTCTCTTACTATATATGTTTATTTATAAAAATGAGTATTAAAATTATTTCAATTTCTGATTTCTCATGCGTTTACTAGTTCATAAGGAATCAAAAAGTATGTGATTTACATGTTAAAATATGTAATCAAATACTCTCGAAACTAGAAATTAGATATTTGATCCCATTATAATTATTCATTAATTCCCTTTTTCTTAAGTTCTCTGATTCATGACTACTTTTTTGTTTTTAATAAATAAACATGTCCTATATAATAGTCAACATAATCGATGATTCAGTTCACGGCACGTCACGGTAAATGGGATGGTAGTGGCAAAGTTTTTAACTTTGTAATCTGATTTTCATTCTTGGCGCTGGGTGTGGCTGTATCTTCTAGTGAATCAAACCTTATAAATAGTCAACTCGGGATTGGACTGGATGAATGGATGGACCTACTACTTGTTTGCTTGCTTGCGAGGCTGGCAAAGGTGGGGGCGAGCTACTACTTGGAACTTATCTGTGCTAAGCCAGAGAGAGAGAGAGAGAGAGAGAGAGAGAGAGAGAGTTTTGTGCTAAATTTACTTATTTTTGATATCGTAAGGGTTTCTTCTTTCCCCTTTGGCCGTTGATTGCTTTCTTGCTTGACAGGTAATCTCCAACCTTTCACTTCAATAATTCTTCTGATTCACAATATTTTTTTGGATCCATCTCTGAACCATTGAACAAGAAGTTGGGTGTCGGGAAGCAGAGCCTCCAGTACTGCGACGCGTTGGTCTATCCTTTCTTGTATAATTGCAATTCCTAATGTCACCAAAAATGGCTTCAAAATAGACGGGACAGCAACCCACCTGTGACTTTTTCTTATCACCATCCTAATTCAATTTTGGAATTCAGTGTTGCAAATTGTTTATTATTAGTTAGGCTTGGGAGTAATATCGAGTTTGATTGGAATATTTATTGGGTTGAGAATTGACGGTTAGCCCGTTATATTATAATCGTTCTAGTATAATATTGGTGCACCTTAACAAATGTATCTTATAAATGTAGTGTGTGAGCCCAATTTGGGTACATCTTTGAAGGCTTGGGATTTACCTAAAACCCTACATGTGTATTACTATGTATACAGCTACTGGGAGATTCATGCTCTCATCCTAATCTGCAATTATTGTGATTTTTCCATATATGTTTTTATGACTTTTTTTTATTTATTGAGAGGAGCGATTACATGGATATTAGGACTCCTACTCATACTCCAAACAACTACATTAGTGAGTCCGTTGCAAATGCTCCAACCAATTAGATTTATTAAAATAGCTAGATAGCACAAGGGGTTTGTAGTTTAGTGTTAAGAGCAGTTACTCGTGTATTTACAATTCTTGTTCGCATAATATTTGCGTTCGAATGAAACATAATCAGGTACGCTTTCGTAACATCAATATATATATTGTTTTACATGTCTATGTGATGACCATGATTATCTTCTATAAATTGGTTACATGTCTAAAAAGTTATGAAACAACCGTAGACAAAGTTTGAGAAATATATGCTCAACGTAGACTATAGAATCTCCCTCTCAAATACACAAATACACAAAGCAATAAAAGTCCTCCAATTTTTCAACCTACTCAAATCAGATGCATCCAACCTTCTTTTCCATCACCTAAAAAACAAACAAAACCCTAAACTCTGGCTAGTGACAGCCGATAGGGACGTGTATGAGAGGCGCACGTACGTTATGAGTAGGCCCCATACTCTTTTCATCACTGATGAGGTGTGCGGTGGGGCCCAGCCCAATGCCTTGCCTTCCCGCGTTGGCCCAGTTCTCCCGTTAACGCCTTGGCCTTTCCTTTTTGTACAGTCCCGGAGCGGGTCCCTCCAGTTGCACTAGGGACACCACCACGTGTCCGTCTGATTTCCCGAGTCGAAACGAACGTCGTCCAACACGTCTCGTCTGCGTTTGCCTTCGTCCCTGCTGACGTGGACTAGCCCAGAGTGGGGCCAGTGGGCCCCGTGTCGAGTCATCTCAGTACTTGTCTAGTCTTCTAGGTGGGTCTTTTGAACTCGTTGTTCGTTCATCATTGGTGTTGCTAGCATAGCTAGCTGGATCTTTGCTGTAAACTTGGGATCAAAATCTTGCAATTTCAACACAAAAACAAAAACAAAGTAGACCCTCAAGAAATATTTATAAATCTTTTGCCAACATCAAACGGTAGGCTAGAGAAATTCTTGCATGTTCAACATAAGAAGACAACTAACTTCCATGTGTTTAAAAATTACAGTAAAATTGATAGCATTGATTGGCAGAAAAATTTAGTTTAAAAATAATATGTATTGTTTAGGAGTTGATAATTAATTGAACGACATTGCTTTTAGCATTACCATGTGGAAAAAAAAAAAAGCAACCCCCAAAATTATTTGATTTGCCAACTTAAAAGTGGTAAACACAACCAAAATGGTTTCAATGATGTTGGGAAAGGCATGCTCACAGGTGATTTTTTTGATAGTGATTACAACAAGCAAGTGATGTTAATGTAGCAACAAGAGAACATGTGAGAGGGAATGGGTAAGCAAGGACACAAGCCTTTTTAGTCAAAGAAAATGACAATGATTGTTAACAACTCAAAGGAATATACAACAATGACACCCCCAAAACTTACAAAGAAAAAGAGAAAACTCTCCCAAAAACAAAAAATTACCACTTTCCCATTCGTTTTTCACATCCAAAAGGGAAAGCAATCAAGTTAGAAAATTTTGTCAAGATCACAATTTTTAAAAAAAATCTCGCAAGGCGCATGCTAAGGGTAAAAAGAGTGAGGCCATTATCATTCATGTTGTGTTGGGTGTGTTGCTTGGGACTTGGGATATGGCACTCATGATTTAAGTGGGCAATTTGGCAAAGGAGATAGGGAAAGTTAGTAAAAGTAGCTTTGGACTTTTTCTCCAAGTTCCATGAGATGCCACATGGCATAGCAGCAACAGCTGCTCCAATCACCTAAAACCCACTTAGAGGGGAAAAATTTAATTGCAATAGGGATAACACTATTTTTCTATTTTGGTTCAATAATATTGTGGCACGTGAAAGTATTGTCACATGTGTAATAACATTATTGACCGAAGATAGCATGAAAGTCTTTCTCCACGGAGAGAGAAGCCATTTGCATGGCATAGTTTAATAGGCGAGCGTGAAATAATCTAAAGGTTTGGGGGGTTACACATAATATTCCATATTTTGCCTTAAAAGCATCTCTCTAAAACTAAACCCATGAAAAGCTAGAACCAGAAACAATAAACAATTATTATTAAATCATTAAGTTTGAGGATTTAAATCTTGGGGAAAAGCCCAAGCTTGCCAGAGCTTTAGCCAAAAAGCAACCACTCGCAGTTTCCACAGCTTTCATTGGCTGGTTTTTCTTGGGGTTTGAGACTTGTTGAGAGCGAGAGTGGGGTTTCTTTTCTTTTTGCTTACAAATTAACACAGTTTTTTAAATTAAATATATTTTCTGAGGGCGAAATTGAAAAGCAAGCAAAGACTTGTAGTTGGGGAATTGGGGGGTTGTGTTCATCGTAATACAGAAAAGGCTACTAGAGAATATACGGTTTCAGTATGCTATGGCCACTTTAGCAAGGCTTGTCGCAGCTTTTCTTGCATTAGGACTGGGAAAAGCAACCCTAATTTTTTATTAATATTATGTTTTCTTTGAAGAAAATTCTCTTGGGTGAGCTTGCTAATTAGTTCATGCATTAGGGAATAAAACCGTTATTTGAGATAGAAAGACTGACACGAACCATTATCAATGTATATAAATATCTAACATGTTATGTTATGTTATCAAAATAATGTCGTAAAAATAACAAGAAGTAACTAACAGACCAAAATTATAGGTTAATTGTATCGAATCATAAGAGACCATAGCTCATATTCCATATGCAAAGCTGCATAGATTTTTTTATTTTTGACACACCACACACACACACTCAGACAGCACCAAAACTAAAAAAGCAAGCATGAATGCAGTGCAGTGAAGTGCAGGGGGATGATGAGTCATGACTAGGAAATTAGAGAGCAAACAATATAGGCCAAGGAAGCCTTATCCTATTTAGTGGCGCCAAATGACACGTGTCGAACGGGGGAAGTGGGTAGAGCAGGCAGGGTGGTAAAAGTAACTGGCATGAAAAGTAAAAGATGGTCAGACGGCACACCCAGCAGAACGCAGGTAAAGACCCAATTGAGCTTTAAAAGAAGACTCATTCAACGGGGTTCGTTCCCTCCTTCCTTCCTTCCACAAAACCCTTTCCCGTTCCGTTTTTGTAAATATTAAAATATCAAGTGGCTGTGGCTGAACTGTCGATGACCACTACTGAGGAATTGAAAGTGGAAAACCAAAAGCACCCCCACAATACATGGAAGTGGTGGTTTGCTTTGGTAAACAACATTGATCCAAAAAATAAACCAAACATTATCCTCAACTATTTTCATTATAACCAGAAGAAAAAAAAAAAAAGTGCTTCTGTTTTTGTACTCATATATAGATTTAAGGTTGTTGTGTTTGTGGTTTTTCTTTTTCTTTTTCTTTTTGCCCTTTTTGTTTCCTTTTTCTAGTGCTAGACTATTAGTGACCCAATTCAGTCTTTTTCAACAAAAATCAAACACAAAATAAATCCCAATGCATTCATTATGTTGATTTTTTTTTTCTTGTTTGGGTAATTTAAAATTCTTATTTTGCAATGAGGTCACGTTTGTTTACTCTAGTTTGTAACCTTTGACAATCTCAATAAAAATTTACTATTTCCTCTTTCAAAAAAAAAAAAAATTCATTGTGTGGGTATTATGCAATTTACTATATATAAAAAATACAGTGAATGTGTATCACATGGGCAGCTTAGGTAAATTAGTAAATTAAAAAACAATTAATTTTGTGTAATTTTCAGTTATGATGTATAATTTTGAAAATTTAAAATTTAAAACGAGTTTGATGCTGAATTATTGGAGAGGTGAAAGTATAAGCACTCAATTTGTGTTGCAGTAAGAGGAAACAGATAAAGAGTCCAAAAAAGAGCAAACAGATAAAAAGGAAGGTTTTGATTTTGAAGAAATTGTAAATAGTAAAAGTGTAAAAACCAAATACAAAGTAACAAAGTAAACAGTAATTATGAGTAAATTTGGGAAGGAGGGATCGTGTTAGCTAATCAAGTTAATTTTATATGTGAGCTGGATCCACTCTTCCAGGAGTGACCCACCATTGAATAAAATATTCCAAATTATTAAAAATTAATAAATCATAAAATAAAACCAAAACACAGACAATTTGAGCTTGAAGCGCCCAGAGAGAGAGAGAGAGAGAGAGAGAAGTCCAGCTCTTTCAACTTCAATCTGAAGAATAAATATATAATTATACCACAATAAAAATTTTATCACCAGATAAATCAAAATCTCTCTCCTTTTCGTTGCTTTAGTTTCAACTGGTTCTTTGAATTTTGTGTTGGGTGTGAATCAAAACCGAAGCTTAAGCATGTAATTCGGGTATCTGGTTGTTCTTTTAGCTGTATCTTCCCTGTTCTTTCGGCTCCGAGATTTGGGTTTTTTAAGCCATGAATCTGAGTAACGGTATGGGATCGATGTCAACGGCTAGTTCAAGTGGCGCTTGGAAATCGGCTGATGTGGTCTCTGACCAGTTTCCTGCGGGTTTAAGAGTCCTGGTGGTTGACGATGATCCCACTTGCCTTATGATCTTGGAGAAGATGCTTAGAACATGTCTCTATGAAGGTACCCCTTTATTAGAGTTGCTTGAATTGTAATTCTCTCTCTCTTTTGGGTTTTGCTTCATGGGTTTTCTTCAATCCTTTGGGTGATTTCAATTTCCTGTTTCAAGGTATGACCTTGTTTTCCTTTTGGGTTGATTTAGTGCAAGTGTTTACCACTTGGGTTATCGTTTCTTGTGTTTCTCAAGCTGATATTTAGGGGATTGGGAACCTGCTGTAGAAAAGGGAACAAATGTTAAGATTTGTCTATAGTTTGACATTTTGTACACTTTCAGTTATAATTGTGTTTAGATTCAAATCATGGGTTGTCTTAAAGTTTGTGACTTGTTCTTCATGGTTTCTACAGCATTACTTTTTCATCTTTTTTCGTTTGTTATTTTTTTAAAGAGTTAATCTTATTGTTCCAAGGATAAGCTTGAGTTTTGATTTGCGCTTTTATAGATTCATAGCTCTGTTTATTTATGTTGTTTTATCATTTCTGTAATCAATTTTTTGAGAGATTGATTCGGTTTGTTTGGGATTTTCTAGTTACGAAAAGCAATCGAGCGGAGATCGCACTTAAGCTGCTTCGAGAGAACAAAAATGGATTTGATATAGTTATTAGTGATGTCCACATGCCAGACATGGATGGATTCAAACTCCTGGAGCGCGTTGGACTTGAGATGGACCTGCCTGTTATCAGTGAGTTATCCGTTTGAGTAATTCGTGTGGATTTTAACTGCTGTTAACCCAGATAGTATATTATTAATTTGGAGCTGATATGTGATTCCACAGTGATGTCTGCTGATGATGGAAAAAGTGTTGTTATGAAGGGGGTCACTCATGGTGCTTGTGACTACCTAATCAAACCGGTTCGTATAGAGGCACTGAAGAACATATGGCAGCATGTAGTTCGTAAGAAAAAGAATGAGTGGAAGGAAGTGGAGCAATCTGGAAGTGTGGAAGAAGGAGATCGGCAGCCAAAACCATCTGACGATGCAGATTACTCATCCTCAGCAAATGAAGGGACTTGGAAGAACTCAAAGAGGAGGAAGGATGAGGAAGAAGAGGCCGACGAGAGGGATGATTCATCCACATTAAAGAAGCCACGGGTTGTTTGGTCAGTTGAACTCCATCAACAGTTTGTGGGTGCTGTTAATCAACTAGGCATCGATAGTATGTTTTCTTCCCAATCTTTTTCAATTTCATGTTTCTTACTGGACTGAATATCGATGCTGGGAGCAAATAAGTGTTCTTGGTCCTTTGAGTTTTGCGCCTAGTTTTTCAACTAGGAGCTGAATCAGTTTGAACCTATATAAACATTCTTCACACTGACAGAAATGGACATGCTGGCCATATCAAATATCATTATCATGTCTGTCTAGTTTATTCATTGACAAACGACTCATAATTAATACACCTTTTACATCCAAATTGTTCCATAAATCAAAGTCTGTGTTGTGTTTAGCATTTTAGTGCGAGTTGGCATTGAATTAATCTCTTTGCCTTTTAGATAAAATTGAACCATGCAACATTATGTGTCTATGTCCTATTGCAAATGTATTCCTTATGTTAATCAAACTTGATAATTTGATACAGAGGCTGTTCCTAAGAAAATTCTGGAGTTGATGAATGTTCCTGGGCTCACTAGAGAAAATGTTGCTAGCCATCTTCAGGTATGTATAATTTTGTATCATATAATAAAAAATTATGAAGAGGAAGTCTGTTATGATATGAACTCAAGAAAGGCTCTTTGGTTTTTTTTCCCCTCTTTTGGTATGCATTTTGAGAAAAATATATTCCCTGTTTGAGAAAAACTCACTGTGCGAAGTTGTGGAACAGAAATATAGGTTGTACCTTAGAAGGTTGAGTGGAGTGTCACAGCACCCGAGTAATTTGAATAACTCTTTCCTGAGTCCCCAAGAAGCATCTTTTGGAGCTATGTCGTCACTCAATGGGCTTGATCTTCAGACACTAGCCGTCACAGGTCAACTTCCTGCTCAAAGTCTTGCCACACTCCAAGCCGGACTTGGTAGGTCAACAGCAAAATCTGGCATGCCTATGCCCCTTGTTGATCAAAGGAACTTATTCAGCTTTGAAAATCCAAAGTTGAGGTTTGCAGAGGGGCAACAACATCTGAGCAGTAGCAAGCCAATGAACTTACTTCATGGAATTCCAACAAATATGGAGGCCAAGCAGCTTGCCAACTTGCACCAGTCTGCACAATCTCTTGGGGGTGTGAATATGCAAGTCAATGCCCATGGAGTCCAGAACAGCGCTCTACTTATGCAGATGTCTCAACCACAGTCAAGAGGGCAGATCCTGAATGAAACTTCTGGAACTCATGTTCCTAGGCTTTCATCATCAATGGGGCAGCCTATCCTATCAAATGGAATTCCTAGTGGAGTTTTAGGAAGAAATGGGATTGCTGATAATGGCAGAGGGGCAGGATATAATCCAGTCCAGCAGAACTCCTCAATGTTGAACTTTCCCCTGAACAACAGTTCAGAACTGCCAGGAAACAATTTTACTCTTGGAAGTACACCAGGAATGTCCAGCCTCACGTCTAAAGCAGCATTTCCAGAAGACGTGAACTGTGAAATAAAAAGATCTTCTGGATTTGCGCCAAGTTATGATATTTTTAATGAGTTACATCATCACAAATCTAATGACTGGGACTTACAGAATGTAGGCTTGACCTTTGATGCCTCTCAACATACAAACACCATGCATGGTAGCCTTGACTCCTCAGTTTTAGTTCATCAAGGGTTTTCTTCTAGCCAAAGGAGCGCACAAAGCAGGAATCCATCTACTGTTGGAAAGGCTATGTTCTCAATTGGAGAAGGCACTCATCATGTGAATGTCCAAAATAATGGTCAACACCTTAACAGTCTTGTTGTTGACAATACAGTTAGGGTTAAAGCTGAAAGGGTTCCTGATGCAAGTTCTCAAACTAGCTACTTTCACGAACAATTTGGTCAGGAGGATCTAATGAGTGCACTTCTCAAACAGGTCAATTTTTCTGCCCCTTTTTTTTTTTTTTTACCTTCTGTGTTTAGATTTTTGGATATGAATTTCGAAGAACTGTTAAAAGGTTATTATTTACTCATATGAAAGTTCTTCTGTTTTCCAGCAGCAAGAGGGAATTGGAGCCACCGAAAATGAGTTTGACTTTGACGGGTATTCCTTGGATAATATTCCTGTGTAGAATGTGCTCCCTACAATATTCTGTATGCCTGCAGCTCTGGTGTATATAATTGCTGCAATAGGAGTCATTTCTTTCGCGATCAAATGGTGGATATTCAAGTTTGTTTCTACTTCAAGAAACCAGCAGATTAAATGTCAGGATGATGGGTAATTGAGGCGGATCAAACAGGTCAAAAAGATATTTGTGATGCAAGATACTGCTGCATGAAATGCAAAGGCATACATGCAAAATTTTGAGTGGCTAGAAAGAAGCAACAATTTCTGGGGTGCTGGTGAAACTGTCCTCGGTTTTCGGTGCATCTTGAGTATTCTAGAGTAGGTTTTGATACGCCTGCTGGCATTGTAGGAGCCTTTCTAACTCTAATAACACATGAAGTTTGCCCTGTTAGTTATTTTCTTTTGCCTCCTCTTCCATTTCTCTCTCGTTCAAGGAATCAGACTTTGATGTACATAAATTCCATTTGGTTGACATAAGTCGGGGGGGTATTCTTTTCTGGTTTGTTTTCTTGTACTTAAATTTCTAGGGATTCTCATTCATGCTTTAGCTTTGGTGTTAACCACCTTCTTATGTGACCTCTATTCTTAATAGTCTCTCCTATCTTATGTACATGAGATTTGTTTCAACAATTACGTGGAATTTCGCCTAATTTATGACAAGCACTTTCACTATGAAGTCTTGGAATTGGAATTACATTTTTACCCTTATAAAAAAAGGAAATATTTACACTGTTGCAGAACAAATCTTTAAATATACTAGAGATGTCTCGCTATTTTTAGGCACACTAGTGATAAAAGACATGGCTGCGGGAGAGTAACTGGCAAATGGGAATAATGCAACCAACATGAACTGGTCGGATAACCTTTTCCAAAAAAAAAAAAAAATGAATTGGTCGGATAAGATGTGGTCCACATTAGCTGAGCATGAGCTTTAGAATCATTCCAACAGCCAGAAAAAGAAACAAAAGAAGAAAAAAAGGAACAGCCTGAAGAATAGAATAATTTGAGTTGAACAGGTCTAAAAGTTGATTAGGCATTTGCATTAAACAAGTTAAAAGTATATAATTATTTAGACCCACAGACCTGTTCTGCCTGCGAAGATTTTTTCCTATTGGCTTCCTGTATCCACAAGCAAGCAATGATTTTCAAAACAAGCAAAGAGAACACAAACACTCAGAGCAGAAAATTTGTATAGGCGCACAAAGTAATTGTCCTTAAATTCCAGTGACTCCAAAAAGATATATTGGATAATCGTTCCCACATGTATACATATAACAAAAGAATCAAAGCAAGCACCTAGTTCAGTAATTGTTTATACAAAATATGAGAACAATAGCTACATATGATTTGCTGTCACTTGCTGTGTTTATCCTCCCTTCAGCATGTGCAGATGAAGAGCAAGAGATTGCCAGCGACAACCAAATTTCCCCTAACAACCTCATAAGTACCAGTCATGGCATGCATGTCTTCTAGTCGTTAAGTTTTTGCAAAACCTCCTGGTTGAGCATATATCAATCAAACCACTGAAAGAATAAAAAAAATCAGCAGCCGCTACAAGATCTGGCAGTGCCTCATCCCTCAGCTATTGCTACATCACCATGAACGCTACAACCATTAGGAGGACTGAAAACATTATTGGTGTACTCTTTCTGTTACCACTACTTGGATATATTTTAGGAAGTGAGCATTCCTCCCCATTAAAGTATACTTTTGTCGGAAACCCATCTCCACCAATCACATTAATTCCAGGAGTCTTCTTCTTTGTAAATGAGATGACTGATTGCTGCTTCCCAGGCACCCTAGGATCCTTCTGCGGGTTGGCTGCATCTGTTTCTGCCACAAGGTAGTTCAATCCTTCAAGACCCTGCATGAATACGGTGTTGTTGACACCATTCAATTCCAACGTACTTCCGTTGAAAGAGTACATCTTTTCGAAACCAGGGCCTGCTTTATCCATTTGCACAGCAGCAAACCAATCAACAAAAGAAGTTTCATCCCAATTGAAGAGTGTGACCCTTGCACTCCATCCACGAGAGTAGTCTGTATATAAATGCCAGTTAATGCTGACCCCACAGTTATCACTACAGGGTATCGGGTTTGGAACTGGTAGATGTTTAAGTTCAGCCCAAGCTTTTGCCTTGACAGTTCGGTTCTCAAAGGGAACAAGAAGTGTCTCCGGCGGAAGAAGCATAGCTGGTGCAGTTGTACTACAAGTTCGAGCTGTATTACTAGGGCAGCCACATGCACAAGTGTTGCATGGGATGACCGAATCATTGTAGAAAGCAGAAAACGAAACACAGCATCTAGGGCTTGCTCCCTTGAGCTGTGTAATATTGCACACAACCTGCCAGCTAGCTACCGCAGATGAATTCACTGGCAAGCCACTTCGATCAGGAAATTGACTAGGACTCACCCGCACAGGAGGGCCACATTTATAATCAGGGTTAAGCGTGCCGTTGATTGCCCAGTTTTGTGGTGGTGTGAACTGGGACCGGTTAAGATCTGGAGGCATTTTAAAGACTTGAATCTGGAATGATGACATTGATTTGCTTGGATCCATTGATCGTGGCAAGATAGTACCATTTCGGCAACAATTAGGGACCAGACCAAGTAGAGTGTCATTGGCCTTTGTTGGAGGCAGGTCAATTATGGTTGGCCGTTTTTCACAATTCAATACGGTGGAGAAGTCCAGATCCTTGTAGTATGTACTTTGTCTGCCGAATATACAGTCAGAAGAATCTACAATAGATGGATACGCCCCTTTCATTGCAAATATAAATTCATCTGCCATCCAGTCCCAGCTCAATTTCCAATTATCAAGACGGCCTAGGGGGTTATGGTTGGCAATTGTAACTTGTGCCCAGTAATTTGAGTCTTGAGTATTGGTCACATCATACATAATTGTAAGATCTCCATTTTGGCGGGGGAGGAACTCATCATCTACAGTGATGTTCGTTTTAAACTTTGCGTCTACGGTGCAACAGACATGCATTTCATTCGTCCCTGGAAAGAACATTATCAGAGAAGCATAAGAACATGGATAGTAAAAGTGAAAACCCAACTTAGTGTCAAATGTATGTTATCGCGGTGACATCTGGTTGTTATTAACAAATTGGTCTATAGAGAAAAGGACGCCCTAAAAATGACAGTCTAATAATATGAAGGAAACATAGAAAGCAATGATCTGATTATAACCAAAAGCTAAACAAAAACTAGACTCAAATTTTTTTCTGTAGACCAACAAATTTTCCTTGCAGATATAGAAGGCCATTGTCTTCCAAAAACGAAAAACTAATGGGGAAGACATCTTGATTTGTGGTTCTAGACATTCACCATTGTAGTTATGAATCTAGGAGTAACAAATTTTCCTAATGACTTAAAGCAAGTCAATATACCAATGAGACTGATACGGTCCAACGCAAATTGGAAGAAAATGTTCAAATAATCTCTAAACAAATTCCAAATATTTGAGGACAGATATAGCCGTAATTTCCCTTCATCTCCACACCAACATACACCAGGTATTCTCTCATCAAATTCAATTTAATACAGTTATATATAATGAACATTCAAAACAAATGATTGAAACCTGAAAATATATAAGCTGTCAAAAGAACTGCTAGCAGCTAAACATAAAAAAAGGGTAACGGATAAAAATGAAATCTGTATACTCCAAATTAAATTTCATCAAATACCAACATCTAAAAATGTACCAGAAAAACACAAATCCACAAATACCCAAAACAGAGACGACCAAAATGAATGCTAAGAACTGACCTTGCACGGCGTTGAGGCAAACAAACCCATCATTGGCCAAAGAGATATTCGAGGGCAGAGGAACCTTGGGTGGGGCCACACCGAATTGGGTCCCGAGCAGTTTGACCTGAACCTCCATCTGGGTCAAGTCTCCCGCAGTCTTAATCGCAGTTTTCAGATCGGTCATCGGAAACCCAGCCAAAACGGTGCCGTTTCCCACACTTCCAGGCAAGCTAGTCCCGTCTGCCAAAATGGCATTGGAGGCAGAGACCAAGTACTCATCGTTCTTAAACCCCACGAAGACCCTCCAAGATTTCAGATCCTCGAGCCCGTTGTTGAGCACAGTGAGCACGGACTCGAACCGGTAGGGCTGGCGCTTGGGGTTAGATTTGAGCTCGGGCGGGAGCTTGGCTCCAGTGGTGTAGGCGTACGATAAGAACACGCCGTTGCACGAATCGGAGGCTGGTGCTGGAGCATCCGCGGTTGGCTGAGAGAATGAAGAAGGCAAGGCAGTGAAAATAAGCAGAAAGCTGAGGGTGAAGATCAGAGGGCAGCTCATGGAGCTGAAGTCCATGGCGTTTGGGCTGGTGGGTTTTCAAAAGTTCGGATTTTGAATTTGCAGGAAGAGAGAGAGTTTATATATGTGCGACTGTTTATCGCGTTGGCTCTGTGCGTGTGTGTTTTTTTCGAAACGCGTTGAGAGTATAAACAGCTTAATGGAAGCTGTATTTTGTGAAGAAATGTGTTTTTCTTTTTATTTTTTAATGATTTATTTTGTTTGATATTGTTGCCGTCTTTGAGTGATTCAAAGAAGGTTCGTGGATTTGGTAATCCTTTGAAAGCAATTGGCAAGAAATGCGTTTTTAAGACATAGTGGTAGTGCGGTTTGAGTTTGGAGTGTGAAAAGAGCCTTTTGTCTTTGTCTCAACGGAACCCTTCCCCTCCCTCTCTTCATATTTGATTTTGAATTCATGTTTGGACATGGGTCGGAGAGGCAATTTCTTTAAGACTCTAACTTGTCTTATCAAATTTATATTTCAGACAGATACATACTTATGTCGTTAAACAGATCGGAATTCAGATGATGAAGGAGATTTGTTTGAACGGTAACGTTTTCTTATCAGATTTTATAATTTACCCTACATTCAGATTATACCCCCGTGTAAAAATCAGCTTCAATTTGAAGTGTGTCAATACAAATATTTCGTGTGTTGCGGGTCCAGATAACACCTTTGGACAAATGTGGTTTCAATGAGACACCAATCAAGTCAAGCGCACATGAAGTTAGGCCTTATGTTGCGGCACGTCGTGTTGTTTAATGTTTATAGCCAGATACCAAAACGCTCTCTCTCTCTCTCTCTCTGTCTCTCTCTCTCTCTCTCACACACACACATTTTGGGCCCATTAGTAATATGCTCACTCATGGACTTGTCGTTTAAAGCTGGCCTAGTTTGAACATGCTGAGAGTACCATTGAGTTCATGGGCCCAATTTGAGAAGGCCTCTACACTGGACATCACAGCCTATTAGCATGCAATGCAGGTTGTAATTTATGAAAAAGAGAGATTATCTATTCCATTATTGGGAGTTTGGGGTTAGAATTTGGTGTGCTTAAGTTAGGATCCTCCTAAAGTGCATTCAGATTAGCTCCTTCTACACTCTAATCTTTCTAATGTCTTACTAATTATTTATGGTGGAGAACAAAACAAGGTCATGTTTTGATGTGTTTTATATATAAAATCATGCGAGATAGGGTTTTCGAAGATGAACAGAAATTGATAGACACTAAGAGAGAGTGAGATATTACATCAGATGCGACTTCTTATTAGCATTAAATAGTATGAACCAGACCAGAGGACACATATAGAGAAAGAGAGATTTAAGAGACCAAACAAATCAACCTTAGTGCCATTCAATAACTGAAAATAGACCTCTCTCCTTCGACAAAGACAACCTTGATTATGACATTATAACAAGCAACCCTCAGTTCTGCTGTCTGTTTTGCAAAGATTTATTATTGCCAATAGCAACCGTGGAATCTCTCAAAAGCATAATAAATTTAAGGAACGATTATCCACATGCACGTGAATAAGTGACTCCAAACTACAAATGTCAATTATTCATAACAGTCGTCAATTACTCACGTGCACGTGAATCATACACGACCAATACTAAACAAAACCCTCGTTGGAAAAGGAGAAGAAATATATATATGCACATGGCATATGATGTGAGTTGAGAATAAAGCGCATTGAAATTCTGCTCACAGAAATCATAAGGGGACGAGAATATGAAAGCCAAGTGACAATATGCCTACCACACAACAACCTTGTCCGGATGGGATATGGTATAATGCATTGCATGATCGGGGTCCCAATTAATTTTTGTTTGGAAGGAATGATACCTTAGCTACTAATTAGCCAATTAATGTCAAGGTCGACGATGGGCCAAATTTGCTTACTGTCGTTTTGTTGCAAAAGTGGATGATTCGGACTCTAACCAGTCACATCTTTTCGTATTCTTTCTTTTTGGATCAGAATAATTAAATTTTCATGCATATATTTTCTCTTTAATTTCATAATGTCGACTCGACGTGGAATAATATATTTGTTTAAAGAAGAAAAGGTTACACATGCATGATGATGAACAACTTAAGTTTAGTAAAAGTGTTATCTCCGTTATCTGAGAATTTCGCTCAATATTACGAATTACTGTGACAGATGAACTATGTAGAAGCTAACCTTTTGGACACCTAATTAGAAAAAAGAAAAAGCAAAAGATGATCAGAAAAATCTTAGATTCTTTCAGCTTTTGGTCACCATTATTTCCCTCTTCTAATTTGAAGTTAATTATGCGCATCATCATCATCATTTCACCTTTTCATTAGCAAAGTACTGAATCGGTGGATTCTTTGAAACCTCTGTAAGAGAAAATCTTAACTAATATTCCACAGCATGTCAATTATTAATCACAAAATTAAAAAAATAAAAAAATAAAAATTAAACATATGTTGGAATAAATTCAAAGAGGCAAAAGGACCGACATTTTGAATGATTCCTGTAGACGCTTCTTGGTCTAAACAGAGTAATTTGGTAAAGGAGAAGAATGCAATTATCAATTGTATTGTCGCCACTTAAAACAGCCTGGAAAGTCCCACGTGGATTGTGATCGTGCTGATAATAATAAATCTAAACACATTTTACACGATAAAAATTCATTTGATGAGTTAGTTAAAAACATACAACCTATAATTCATTGAGAATGATTTAGCAATAATTTTGCAAAATCGTACTTAAACTGACAGTTGCGACTCAAAATCAACGTATTATAATATGAGTGAATTAGTAACAAAACGAATTGATGTCATCGCTGCACTCAAAAATTACTCCATTTTTATTAAACTTGTCTAAGGAGTTCCGGTTGGCACATATTATTGTTAGGGTTGATGTGTTCTTTTTTTGTGTGCCATTGGTAGTTAGCGGCGTGAAAAATGCATCACTGCACTCTCCCATTGGTCCTAGCCATGTGACCCTGGCATTATCTAAAAATCCATGGGGAGGTGGTCTTAAGAACATCTCTAAGGGATATGTCAAATAACAAACATCAAATTTAAATTTGATAGCTGATGTGGCAATTTAACATCTTACACAGCTTTACATTCCACCCGATATGTCAAATTAAATTATTATTTTATTACATTTTAGTGTTGATTTATTTTTAATTACAAAAAATACAAGAAAAAATATTAAAATATTCATTTGACATCTTGCTTTTGGGATGTCAAAAATAACATCTCAACCTCCAGCCTTCATTTCACATAAGCTTTGACACATCGGTTGGAGGGATGTGATATGTTATTTCTAGCTGTTAAATGTCTATGTGATACTTTTGACACATCGATTGGAGATGCTCTTAATGGCTCAACCAATCCACCCAATTTTTGGAGCTCTCAAATTTGTGTTGAGCTAGCTCACCATAATTTTCTTGTTTCTACAGCCACTTTCTTATATTTTCATTTCAATAGATACAAGTGGTAAAGATTGATGGTTGAAAACAGAAATCAATTTAAATACAATATATAGAGATAGCATAGTATGCCGGAAAATATAAATTAAGAGTGGGCACGGTTCGGATTGGAGCGGTTTCATTTCAAAATTACGATTGAACCGTACATTATAATGGTTTGATTTTAATAAATGTCATAAAGGAAACCGAACTGATTTAAGAAGGTTTTGTTTGACCGATTTGAGCCTAAGCCCAATTCTCCTTCTTTTTGTATTTTTTTAAGCCAAATTACAAGTAACAAATTCGCAACTTGCTTCATACGTAAATCATTTTCTAGAGTACCAAACCATCCTAAAGCTCAACATGCCATAAAACTTTAAATTTCAATAACAAATATAGCTCAATTCAAATATCCATATATAGTTATTACCTCATTAGACACGTAAAATATAATATAAATATCAATTTCAATACACATGTAAAATATAATATAAATAAATAAATATACACATAAACCGTCCGATTTCGTTTAAGTCGGTTTACAAAAATTCAAAACAAACCAAACAAAATCATATACGATCCGATTTGATTTTCAAACCATTCAACTTTTTCTTAATTAAAATCAAACTAAATTTTTGACTCGGTCGATTTCATCCGTTCGACCAGATTGATCCCCTAATAGAAATGTATGAAGTTTCTAACCAAATAAGAAACAGAATCTTTTATTTGCTGCCAAGCCAGCTGGCCCATATCTCTGAGTTCTTTAACAACTCATTTTCTCATCATTATTTGCTCACTTTATTTGCTGTTCAAATATTTGTTTTTCTCTCTTCTTTTTTATTTATTATGCAATTGCCAATACCAACGCCCAGAAGAGGCCAAGTAGATTTTTGATCCAGTTAAGTTCAGTATTAGTTTGACCACGTGGAGATTGCGTCTTCTTTACGGCTCCGTCACCAAAATGCCAACACAATTTATCCCTTCCACGTATGAACGCCTGTGTACAAGAGTCAAGCCCAACAAACATGACACTGCAAATTTTCCTCAAACTTCCACCGTTTTCTTTCACTTTTTATAAACACCAATCTCACTGCCAAACACTTTTTAGTAACCAAAAGGATTCCCAAGTCATTTCACTAAAACACCATTACTTTAGTTTCCACAATTCTTGAAATGGGAAAAATCTATACTAGCTATATATCTTGACTACGTTAGTACTGCATTACGACTCTGATTCCTAACTTCAACACATATGAAATCAAAAATTATGTGAATCTCGCTGTTTAAAACATCAACAAATCAGAAATTGGATCGATTAAAGAATCCATTTATTCTACGTACTAATTTATCTTCCCAACTAATCTCGTTTCTAATTCATAATTTTTATCATTTCAAATAAGCACGCATCTCATAGTCTTTAACTTTACATAACTCACATGTGTATAGTAAATCTTTTTATGTGCTTGAAAACAACATCAAGCTTCTAAACTCAGCTGAACAATGCATATAAATAGTAGATTTCGTCACATGTCAGCTATTACATACAGTGCAACTGAAATAATGTTATACACGTCACTTGTCCTAAGCTTAAGTTAAGCCGAAGTTAGGGGAACTAGGATACCCCCCAAAAATTATACATAGCTATAACTTCAAAGTGTGGATTTTTGCCCTTAATGTTCCAAGTAATCTGACCACTTTCTGTGAAAGTAAAACGCGTCGGTCGGTGTCTATCTTTTTACAACTTTAAGCTTCCTTCCTCTAACATGTCGACCCAACAAAAAAAAAAAAAGACAATACTCATTTCACCCCCTTTTATATCTATTTATTTAAGCCGTTGTTCAAAAATAAAGATGTGGTGTAGCTTCAAAGACAAGACATTATTACCACTCACACCCCCTCCCTCCCCCTCTTAAAGCCTTCACCTTCCCCGCTCTCACCCCCGCTCCTCCATTTCTCAAAACCATCCCCAAAATTTACACCACCCCACCACCCAAAAAAAACCCACAAATTCGCTCTCCTTTTCCTTTTTTGTTTTTGATCTCTCTTAGCTACCAGCTTCTAAAGATGAAAACTGTTCATAAAACCCAATTGAGTCTCATCATGCTTCTAGTGATGATGGCCTCAACCACAACGATGTCTTCACCATCACCAAAGTCGAAGGTGACCTCCAAGGCCCAGATCGAATGCACAATGTGCTCCCTATGCGAAAACCCATGTGGCCAAGTTCCATCTCCGCCACCTCCTCCCCCTTCATCTCCGCCGCCTTCTCCGCCATCGTCATCCTCCAACTGTCCGCCTCCTCCGTCGCCGCCGAGCTCTGGCACCACCTACTACTCTCCTCCGCCTCCGGCTCAGCCCACTTACTACTACCCGCCTCCGCAAGGTGGTGGTGGCGGCGGCGGCGGAAGTGGAGCGTTTTATCCGCCGCCCAATAACAAGAACTACCCTGTGCCGCCACCACCGAACCCAATTGTGCCGTACTTTCCGTTTTACTATTATAACCCTCCTCCTCACTCTGCGTCATCCAGCTCAGTTCAGCTGATGACTAGCAGCTACCCATTAGTTTACAGTGTTGTCAGTGTTGCTCTGTTTTCTGTTCTAAGTTGTTTGTTTTGACGGAAAAGGAAAAAGAAAGCAAGGTGGGATTAATAATGTGGCAGGTTGGCAGATCTAGGGAATGTGCAGAGTGAGAGAAAGAGAGGGTCTTGATTGAATTCTTGATCTTTTTACAAACAAGTGAAGATGAAGAAGAAAGCTTGAGACTTTGGGAGCTGTGGCTGGCTGAGTTTTCCTGTTTTTACATTTCCGAGAACGCCCTTGTGGAACAGAGGTTTCTGTGGCGCACTGGCACCAGAAATTAAATACAGATGGGAAGTAATTCTCTCCCACTCTTTCTCTCTCTGTGTCTGTAATTTTTCTCTTTGCATTTAGTTGCCTTGGCAGGTTGATCTGTTGTAATTTTGATGGGCAATTTGTACGTATTGTTATTTGGTTAATATAAATTATAATTATGGAAATAAAAGTAAAATTTTACCATTTTTTTGCTCATAGTTGGATCCCAAGAGAGAGGACCTGATGTCAACCACTTTTCTTCTTCTTCTTCACTTTTTTATTAATTTTTTTTATATTTATATATAAACGATATTTTACTTTCATATAATTTAAACTATATAGAAAGAAATTTGAATTCAAATGCAAAATAAGCAAAATAAGCAGTACATTTGATTTAACTAATTTGGTTAAGACCACGTCGATATTTATTTATTTATTAAATTAGGGCACAAACATGCGCTTTATAGAGACCGATAAATCAATATTTGATTGTTGCGCAGCTTCGCCAGTATAACGCACTTGTGGATCTGACTGTTTATTATGCAAGCAAAGCACCATACCCGCTAGCTTAGCTAATATATAATATATTATTTTTATGATAAAAGATGCCATCATGCCATGTTTTACTGATGGCTTTAGCTTTGCATGAAATGATGCATTTATTGGTCAAAATTGGGATGACGACCTTTTACAACTTCCAAACTAAATCATGCATTTTCTTGTTTCTATTTTGCAATCGAATTTGAATTACCCTCTCCGTAGTTTAAAAAAATATTAGAGGCCAATTTTAAGTCCTTAGAATAGTATGGAAAAGATATGGAAGATGCTGATTTTCTGACACAAGTTTCTCAATTTAGTATTCTTGAGCTAACAACAACTATGCCACTGCCAAACAGTATGTGTGCTTGTTTTTTCTTTTAACAGGGTGCTGATGCTGAATCAATCAAAATATGAGGAGGAGGAGGAGGAGGAGGAGACACCTATTTCTCTACAGAAAGGAATAGAAAAGGCTAAAAAAACTCCACTTTGGGGGAGATACTAGATAGATCAATTTCCACAGTGCTTTCTTTTTTACGAAAGTGGTGCACCATGCCACCATCCATAGATAGTCCTACCTTTTCTTAGTTCCATGTGCAAAAGGTTGCATCATGGTTTGCCTTCTTTATAACAATAACAGGAATATGAAAGCATCAACAGGAAGGGTTTTCGTTTCAGATATCAAAATTCAACGCTAAATCGTTAGATCCACCGACCATGCTGCCTTAAACTTTCCCTTCGCTTTAGCCATATTTTTATTATTTTATAAATGAAAATGATAGTATCGCTATATATCGTCTCATCCGTAGCTGCCGCTTGAACAATGCTTGGTTTAATTAAAAATCTTTGATTATAAATGCTCGAATGTATGAATAACTGCTCTTAACTATTTGAATGGAAAAATCTTTGAGTCGTTTAAGAGTTGCACTCGTCTATTATTATAATTATAATTTGATTGAAAAGGGAAAAGAAGAGATTGATATAATACAGAAATGTGTGATTTGCAGGCAGTCAGCAAAGTTGGGGTGCTGGCTCATTTTGTAGTTAAAAGACAAGTAATAACAAAAAGCAAAGGGTGTGCGTGGGTGTCTAGGAGTAGTGTAGATTGAATTGAAGAGGGTGCGGGAACAATTAGCTGGAGGGCACGTATTATTGTAATGGGTTGAGGGGGGGGTCCACCCAAGTTGGCATGGCATCCTAAGCACAAGCACTCACACACTGCAAGATAGAGATTGCTACACTCTCTCTGCATCGATATTCGAGTCCCGCATTAAACAATCAAATGGCTTTTGACCCCAAAAACAAAAACAAAAACAAAAACAAAATAATCAAATGACAAAGGTCATCAACCACAAATGAATCTATGTTTAAAGTTAACTGATAAGGTATACAATGATGATTTAGAGCTTAAACAGTTAATTAGTCTGAGATTAAAGACCCAAGTTTAAACTTGTGTTGAATCAGTACTTTAATTAACTGTGTCTGCATACGTGGATTAGGATAGTGTGTCTCTCTTCTTTGCAGTCAAATTTGAATATCCTCTCTAATAAATTATATTAATTTAAAGAAGTTTTTATTAACACTTGTATAAAAAAAAATTAAAAAAAAATTCAACCATCAATGAATGAGATTAACCGCATAAAAAAATAATTAAAAAAAGAATAACGACAAAAGATATCCTGTAAATTTGGGGTAATTCTCAACATAGACTATAGGGTATCAATTTATCAATTTATACACTTATATTTGTAACATCGGTAATTTTATTATTCTATTAAATTAACTGTGTGGTCAATCGTTAAATACTTATGTATCTACTGTGAGACCTACCTATTAACCAACCAATTTCTAAAAAAATTTATATAAAATGATAAAATAACATAAATTAAAAAAAAAAAACTTAAAAAATCTCAACCTCTCCCCAGGCCAACAAACCCAGTGCCCTATGTTCACCCGCTCTCGCCGCGCACCAACCCCAGCCCCCAGCCCCCATCCCTCTCTCTCTCTCTCTCTCTCTCTCTCTCTCTCTCTCTCTCTCTTTGCGGCGGCGGAACTCTATAAAAAGCCACAGTAACATTTGACTCCAACATCCAATCCAAAACTGAAAAAGTGTGTGAAAGAGAGATGGCAGGAGGAAACTAGGTGACCCTGCATGGATCGTGGCTTAGCCTTTACACAAAGAGAGTGGAACTGGCCTTGAAAACAAAAGGCATCCCCTTTGAGTTTGTGGAAGAAGATCTGAATAACAAGAGCCCATTGCTCCTCAAGTACAATCCCATCCACAAAAAAGTTCATGTACAATCTCGCACCGTGATCACCCCCTCTCGCCCCGTACCAACCCCAACCCCCATCCCTCTCTCTCTCTCTCTATCCCACTCGATTTGGGCTTGCTTTTGGAGCTCCGACTCCTTTTTTGGGCTAGAGGCCTTAACGAACTTGCTGAGGAAGGAAGACGAAGAATAAGGTAGCGCTGAACCGCGCGCAATGGGGTTTTCCTAATCTGTGCTTGCAGAAGAGAAGCCCAGGCCTTGCTTGAATCTGGCGGCCCCTTCGCCGCACCGAGTGAACTAGTCGTAGTACGCCGCAACTTTTGCCTCCTCCATTTTCGAGCTCGACGGTCTGCAACGGTTGCTGGTCTGAAGTGACGGCTTTGGGGCCCATGTTCTTTTGCACGCCAGATCGAGACTGGTTCTTATTGGAATTAGGTTTTGGTGTTTCGCCGCTGAGCCGATGCCAGAGAGAGAGAGGGATGAGGGCTGGAGTTGGTGCAGGGTGAGGGGGGTGAACAGGGAAGGGCTGTTATTTTTTAAGTTAAAAAAAAAATTATGTTATTTTATATAAATTTTTAGGAACTGTTTGGTTAGTAGGTGGGTTCCAACGGTAGACACATCAGCATTTAACAATTGACTACACGGCCAATTTAACGAAAGAATGAAACTAGATGATGTTGCAAACATAACGGTGTGTAAAGTGATAAAATTAATACCCTCTCTCTCTCTCCATCACACACAACTTATCCACCCAAAAAATTGAGCTTCGGCCAATCGATCTCTTGGGATGATGTTGGGCTATATCTAAGTCATTGGTTTATCATGGACCTGTCCTGGACCAACCTATATAGTTGAAACTTAAATGTGAAATTCTATAGTGAGGGCCTTAGGAGGCCCTATCTACCATTTGATCAAATTAATTCACCGTCAGATTAAATCGGTTAATTTAATTTAATGGTTAAAAGATAGAACCCGACGGACCTTAAATAAGGCCTTCATTATGGATTGAGAGTGCATTTTCATTTTAAGGGAGGCGTCCAAAGGGATGAGGTTGCTTTTAAGATAAAGACATCATACATAGTATATAAATTTTGTTCTGCGAAATATGTCATGACATGAACATGCTATGTTTCAAGTCATTCAATCTGGGGTGGGCATTCCTACTGCCAAAACCACACTGAATCATTGGTCTCAATGAACCACTAGGTAGTTCATTGTCCAGTGCTTATGATATCGATTCATATGTCATGTTAGTAAATCTAAGACAAGACTCAGATATCGAATTGTAACAAGCCCTATCGAAAATGAAAACCTTGTATTAGTTAGTAGTTCAAGTAATCTTGAACTTCTTCACTTATTGCTAATTAATTTCGAATTAGATACTTGACATTCTAACATCAAGCCGGCACAAAACAATAATTAAATTGAAGTTTGAGCATTCAACAACCATGCACCATGTAGCAAAGTAGTCGTAAAATAATAATGTTCACAAAAAAAGGTGGAAAAATAGTGCCTATCCCTATAGTGCTTAGCTTTAAAGGTGCCAACTACAAAATGGGGTTCCAACTTTAAACATATTATACCAATTCTTTCTTAGGTTTGAATCTTCTATATCAATGACACAAGTCACAAAACAAGGAAACATAGAATGCTGGTCAACTTGGTGGGAGAAATCTTTTCAAAGATAAAACAAGCATACACATGCAAAATCTTTATGCATTTGCACCAAAAATAATTGATACCATCTTTAAGCATTCTGCATATATTCATGGTCTCCACTTACAAATTGTACAACATGAGGGAACAGTTGCTTTGACTCGCATTTCATCCGCAATATGCAAAAAGGCTTGTATATAACGGGGATAGCATTAATATGAGTGAAGTTAATTTTTCTTCTGCCTGGTTTTGACAGAGCCAGCCATTGCTAGTGCTTAGAGGTAGCTAGGCTTGTAAGGTGGCTCAAAATGTACCAGAACACGGCTGACAAGAAGCTACTTAGAAATCATGATGTTTAGACTGGAAGAGCTGGAAACTCCCAGACAGTGAAAAAGAACATGATGTGCATCGCCTTTTGGGTAGAATGGGAAAAGGGAAGCCTTCGATTTCCTGTCCTCCTACCTATGAAATTAAATTAAGGCTAGGGAATTGTTCACCAACAATTATAATTATAATGATGATGAAATCTGAAAAAGAATGCATGGCTGTAATTCCACTTTTTCTGCGTGAAAACAGATTAATTAGATTTGAACACAAAACCTACTCTTTTTACACTCGTTGACAAGATTAATTAGATTTGAACACAATATTTCTCTCTTTCCCTTTTATCTTTCTAGAAAGTCAAAACACCCGCTCAAATATTCGACTCCTTTTGAATTTCCCTCTATGCACACACCATAGACTTGGAGAGTTGCAACTCAAGATTTCATCCTCAATGAGATCAGACGGAAGACGGATTTTCTCAGGTGCCAAACAGAACAAAAAAGAAAATTGAATGAAAATATTCTCGGCCAGTACTGGGAACTTCCTTTTTCTCCTTTTCTGCGTGGGAGGGTTGGTATTTGATGATGGGCCATAAACAGAAAAAAAAAATTTATTGGACACAAAACGAGAGAAGAAACGCAAGACCCAAAATGAATACTAGTAGTAGGAATTTCATGTCAGCAAAAATAGAACAAGATCTCCAAAATCTTACACTGCTCAATCTCTCTCCAAAAGCCCAAAATTAGTACTTAGTACACGAGGCTTCAAAAGGGGCAGCTACCAAAAATAACGAACAAAGTAAATTTCACTAACGAAAGAGACAGATGATAGGGGGGAAGTTACACTGAAAAATAGAGGTTAGAATTGCCATTCTCCTAAGAACTATATCTTAATCATATTATTTATACTAATTATTCTAATGATGGAGAGACTAAGCATAGACAGAGCCATATGAAAGAGCCATCAGTAGCACAGCCGCTTGTTCTTCTTCCCCTAGCTTCCTCCTCTGCCTCTCCACCGTCGATCTCTGCATCAAAACCTCTCTTCCCAGAGCCAATAGCCTCTGCTTCAAACCATCGCCTAGCTGCTTGTTTCTCTTGCCCTTTTTATCATTGGGGTTTTCTTTGTTCAAGCCCAGAATGGCCCTTCTCTTCTTCCTGCTTCTGATCCCGCACGCATTGCATAGCGACTGTGAAACATAAGAAGACACAAATCAGAAATCAGATCAAACCCGAATGAGAAATTTTGATTAATAAATTAGGGTTTTTGGGAGCTAAAATGACCTTAGGTCCTGCTGGGCCTCCCCTCCATAAAGGAGTTTTGGAGGTTCCGCAGTCGGCACAGGTCTTCTTATGGCCTTCTTCGGATGAACCCACATCTGGGGTTTTGATGTTCATCTCCTCGGACTCTGATCCCTGCAACACAAGAACAAAAACCGATCCGATCAGCAGCTATTTGGATCAAAATAAGAAAAGAGATCGAATGAAAGCTCTGGATCAAATTACTCACTTTATCGCTTGGATCCAACATTTTCTATCTGCTATCTTGAAGATCTAAGACGAACCCAGATGAGAACGAATGAAATACCAAACTGGGTCTTCACCGATTAGACCAATTTGTTTCAGCTGAAGTAGGAGTCTGAGGTGACTCAGGAAACACTAGTTGTTCGAAAACAGAACGATCTGAGAAAAACAGATCGATCAGAGGGTTGTGCCAAAGATTGAAGGAGGAGATTAGACACAAATCAGAGGATAAGATCAAAGAGAGCTATAGCTTTCCTAACCAGAACCCAATAAGCCCCAGAGAAAAAAGAGAGAGAAAAAACAGGGAGGCTGTGGTTAACGAAAGCAATGGAGCTCTGTGGTGATTGGTATGATGAGGCTAGACACGAAACTAAACCGACATGCGGATAGAGAAGAAGAGAGAGTGTCTCTCTGAGTGTGTGTTCGAGAGAGTACTGCGCAGTGAAGCAAAAATGAAGAAGAATCGAACCGACACACAAGCACCAGCCGCAGCAGATCTAAAAATTGCCTCATTATATAAAAGAGACGCGAAACCCTAGCCCGGGTGTTTTGAAATGACCAAAATGCCCCCGGTGGCTTTAAAAACACATCCTGCCATTTTGATCCAACAGAACCAACCCGCCAAAAGGTTGGTGAAATGAACAAAAAGGGCGCCATATCTGAGTGACAAAAATTCATGGGAAAGCAATTGGGGTATGGGAGAAGAAAGAGAAAGACAGGAATGAATGAATGAACGAACGGATGATGTGGGTGCTTGTGCAAGCTTAACACTATGAGTCAGAGATTTGATGCTTTGCTTCTGCACCGTCCACCGTTTGATAGGTCAAACCCTGAAACCCCTTTTGGGCTTTTTGGGGCTCAACTCTACATGTTTTGCATTGGCGGCAAAAAACCAGAGTGGCAAAAATCCACATTGAAATTTCTATTTCTGTTTGTTTTTTTTCCACCTCAGATTCCAATTTATTTCGGTGGGATCCTATTACCGTAGCTTCCATTTATACACTTGAGTTAAGTGAATTGAATATTCAATTCATAGTCTTTTGATGGAATGTAAAAAGAAAAAACCAAAATTTTAAATTTCAACTGGTTACCTCACTTAATTAGATTGGGTTAGCCGTTAGTTTTGTTCTTACTGTAATTGACTTGATCTTAGACAATTAAGATAGGATTTTAGACAAGTTATCATTGCGATTTATTCTCTCCAAATCTTTTCAACTTTTCAGCTAGCTCAAGTCAATGAAAAATTTTATCCATGTATGTCGAACTACTACTGGGATGGCTCTCTTTGTACTTTTTAAGTTGATCTAATAAAACTATTATCGCTTTTTCTCAACCAAAAAAAAAAAAAAAAATTTCTTCTAATGGGGTCTAGCCCAGTTAAAAAAGGAATTTACTTGCGTAGTGCATAATAATGATCTCAAATTTGAACTTTTATAACATTTTGATAGCGTGTGATAAAATTTTCTCTCCCTTCCTAACCTTGGCATACGAAAAAAAAAGAGTCAAATTATTTAATTTCTTTGGTAAGCAAATATATTTATAAGGGAAAAGTCTTATGAACTCTAGATTTTAGGGAGGAAATTGAGTTACATCATTGGCTCTTAGTCTATCAAATTATAAAATTAACTATTACTTTTCTATAGGGCACTTATTCTCTACTTGATGAGGCGACTTTTTGCTTACATTGACGCCACATATGCAAAAGTTCATATTTATTCTATATAGCCTCCATTAATATACATGCGCAATTGAACAAAAGAATAAACTGATGTTGTAAAGCTAAGAATTCGTCACATTAAGAATTATTTTTGTCAGTTAAGAAAAAGAACAATGATAAAATTATTACATAATTTAAATCACAAAACTTGAAAGAGGAATTTACAGAGCACCAATATACAAATCCAACATGGCAGATAATGAGAAGAAAAGAAAAGATATGTTTTTGTTTTGTTTTGTTTTTGGGGTTGGATAGATAAATCTAGTAGAAACATACAGATCACAAGTACACAAAAGGCGGCTAGTGGCACTCAATTACCCAAGTAGCTCCCAAAAAAGCCACGATCTCAAGGATTAGCTTATCCATCATCCTCTTACTAATCCTAATCTCATCTCATAAACATACAAATATATAATCAAATCACCCAAAAGTTCCACGTCCACAACATTAAGCTACAAACAAAAGGCTACAAAAAATGCAAGAGAGAGAGAGAGAGAGAGAGAGAGAGAGAGAGAGAGAGAGAGAGAGAGGGTTATAGGGTTTACAGGCCTTTTAAACCTCAGCCGCTTAGGTCTGCATGTATCTGTAGATCGGAAGGAAACAAACAAGAGACAAAAACGTATGAGATATGATAGTAAAGGAAAACGAGAGCTCATGGGGCGATTTTGTTTGTGTTCCATCCAGGCTGAGGCCAGCCAATCAAACCATGGACCACAGACACAGACACAGACCACAGATTCTTTTGTTTTCGATTTTCAACTTTTCAACTTTCACCCTTTTGTTACTGTTTTTATTTTAACCGTGCGTGCCCATCAAAAATAATAATGCATAAATATTTAAGATATTGGATATATCAGGGAATTAGCATGGCTGCTGCTGCTGCTGCCGCCTGCTAGCTCTATTTTCAGATTTCAATGATGTTCATATCATGGATTTTTCTTTTACCTTTGAGAGAAGCCTGCGGTTTCTCTCTCTCTCTCTCTCTGGGCGTGCACTGAAAAGGGGCACATCCCATTCACATGTGTACAAAAACATAATTAAAATAAGATAAAAAAGGAAGAAAAAAAATCGCTGCAAATATCGTTTTGCTGGTCAAAAAAATGTCAAACATCGTTTTCCTGGTCTGTCTGAAATTGTTTTTTTGTGGAAATCGATGGTGCCCTTTGAGTTTTATGATCTGTCTGTCTTGATATCTACAATTTACAAACAAGTGTACATACTATTTTTATGTTTTTATCCAGGACCAGACCAGGTTATCTGATTAACCTTCTTTCACTTTCCATTTTCGTTTTGGTAATGTCACACAGTCAAAAGTCCTATATAAGATTTTAACCTCATTCTCAAGTAGGAACCCCCAGGCTACTCGAGAGACTTCTGGAGGGTCCAGTACAGTCCAAAGGACTAAAACAACATTGGTTGAATGGCCCAATCTCATCACTAATCAAGTTATCAACTTTTTTTCTGGAGGTCATTCAGAGAGAGAGAGAGAGAGAGAGAGAGAGAGCTAGAGCCTGGGGACACTAAATGATGGTGATAATAATCAACTAGTTCCATAGTTTTCCATTTGAGTGATTATTTGCGTGGATACTGTTAGAACCCCGTTCGACCTTAACCCAAATATACAGAGAGAATATATTATTTTTATTACTCAAAACACAATACAATTCAACCCCATTTACAATACTAACTAAACTTCTAATATAGTCAATTAATTGCTAATACAAAAGACTAAAACACCCTTAGCATCCTATCAGATACTTCTCAAAAAATAAAAACTTAGGAATTGAACTGTTAGAGGGAGTCCTTAATAGTCATCCGATCAATTGTATTGAACGACTGAATTGAACTCTCATTATAGAAGCTCCGGCCAAATCCTCATTATAGAAGTTCCGGCCAAATCATGCTTTCGTTCAATTGTTTGTTGATGAGCTTGGGCCCTATTCAAACCACAACCACATGTGCTCAACCTCATGTTGGTAAGCTCGAAAAGTGTGATCCATTGATAAAAATATGTTGCAACTAATTTGAAAAAAATAATTAAATTATAGTCAAGCAAGAGGAACTCTCCCAAGAAGAATGCCCCAAAAAACACACTTTGGAAAGGTGAGAAGTGAGAGCTAAAAAATAGGGGTTTGTGCTAAAATAGCTCCTCTCCACGACTTTTATTATATTAATAATTCATATTCATCCACAACTTTTATCCTAGGCTTAATATCATAAAACATCTCTAAGGTTTAAGAAACTATCATATTGCATTTTTTTTTTTTTTTTTTGTCATTCATGGTCCTCAAAGTTAGTACGTGTGATCACAAATGATCCATGTTGTTAGGTTCCGTCAAAAACTCCGTTAGTTTGCTGACGTGGCATATATATATATATATATATCACAAAATATCCTTGAGGTTCACGCACTTATCACAAATGGTCCCTGCAATTTTTATTTTTATTTTTTCATTTAGAATTCATAAAAATTTGGTTTTATTATTATTTAAATTATTTAAAAATATATATTGTATTTTAAATACACTTGACACTATATTTTTGAAGATGTGGGCTCCACATATATGCCACATCAAAGTTTCTTTTTAAAATAATTTAAAATTCATAAAATTAAAAAAATTAAAAAACCATTTATAAAAGGATTTTAACCTTGATGACCATTTATGAACCCTAAACTCTTGATTTTTTTCATTTTTAAATTTTATGAATCTTAAATTATTTTTAAAACACTCCATTAGTTTTTTGATGTGGCATATATGTGGAGCCCACATCTCTAATAAAATAGTGTAATGTGTATTTAAAATACAATATATATTTTTAAATAATTTAAAATTCATAAAATTTAAAAAAAAAACCAAAATTTTATGAATTTTAAATGAAAAAAAAAAATTTCACAAGGACCATTTGTGATAGGTGTGTGAACCTCAGGGATGTTTTGAGATATATATGTCACATCAGCAAACTAACAGAGTTTTTGATGGAACCTAACAGCAGGGACCATTTGTGATCACACATACTAACCTTGAGGACCATGAATGACACACAAAAAAAAACATTAAGAATGCAATTTGATAGTTTTGTAAACCTTAGGGATGTTTTGTGACATTAAGCTTTTATTCTATATTAAACCATGCGGCTTATTATCACAAAACGTCCCTAAGGTTTACGAAACTATCAGATTGAATCCTTAATATTTTTTTGTGTCACTTATGGTCCTCAAGGTTAGTATGTGCAATCACAAATGATTCCTACCGTTAGGTTCTGTCAAAAACTCTGTTAGTTTGCTGACGTGGCATACATATATATCACAAAACATCCCTGAGGTTTACACACTTATCACAAATGGTCCCTACAAATTTTTTTTATTTTTTAATTTAAAATTCATAAAATTTTGGTTGTCTTTTTAAAATTATTTATAAATGAAAAAACCATTTATAGAAGGATTTAATCTTAAGGACCATTTATGAACCCTAAACCTTTAGTTTTTTTCATTTTTAAATTTTATGAATTTTAAATTATTTTTAAAAAACTTCTTTAATTTGTTGATGTGGCATATATAGAGCCCACAACTACAATAATATAGTGTCACATGTATTTAAAATTTAATATATATTTAAAATAATTATAATTCATAAAATTTTAAAAAGAAAACAAAAAATTTATGAATTTTAAATTAAAAAAAATTAAAAAAATTTCATAAGGACCATTTGTGATAGGTGTGTGAACCTCAAGGATGTTTTGTGATATACATATATGCCACGTTAGCAAACTAACGGATTTTTTTACAGAATCTAACGGCATGGACCATTTGTGATCATGCATACTAATCTTAAGGACCACGAATGACAAAAAAAAAAAAAAAAAAATTAAGGATGCAATCTGATAGTTTCATAAATCTTAAGGACGTTTTGTGATAATAATCCTAACCCCTGCCTTATATAGCGTCTCTTTATTGTCTCTATAGTTCCTCTTTGTTGTTCCTATAGTGTCTCATTAATACAAGAGGGCCACTTATAATAGAAGTTGTGAAAAAGAGCTATTTTAGCTAATTTCACTAAAAAATAATTAGCTTTATTGTCTATATGATTTGATAATTAATAGTGTTTCTAAGGGATGGCCACAATATAATTGCCACTAATGAATCATCCTGGTTGAATTAAACTGAAATTTAATGAATCATCCTTGTTGAATTAAACTGAAATTTAATGAATCATCCATGACCCATTTCTGCTTTTGTTTACAATAAATCCAAGATTTCAACTTCAGCTTAAACTTTTAACAGCACTCCACGGATGAAAGAAATTCGTACTAAAAAAAATATAATACAATAATCACAAGGTAATTACCAAAACACTAATCTTTTCCTTGCAATACACCAGAAAATGAACGTTCATAAAATCTATATTCACTCCACAAGGCAAAACAAATCCCGACTCTTTAGAAAAATACCCGTACAAACTATGACTCCAAATTATAGAAAGAAAAAAAAATCGAACTCCATGCTGCATTCAAGAAACCCTCACCAGCACATTCATTTAAGGGCCTTCGATGCAACAAAGAGCCTCTAGGACACTTCCATAGTATTTCATGGTACGAGGCAGTGATAATGATCCCTGCCGACCAAACTTCATGTGCCACAATTGAACCCACCCATCTCTTCTTATTTGGTCATATTAGAATACACTGACCCACCTTGGCACCTCTGATCACAATGGACACCAGACCAGACTGAAACCAGACACACGGGATGCCCCGACCCACTTCAACTTGACCCCAACTTGACCCCAACTTGACCCCAACTTGACCCAACAAAATCACCAGGAACTTCTGTTGCATTCAAGTAAATGCTCCTGCAATTTCAGAAAACCAAAAACAGTAACTAATAGGGAAACAAAATACTTCCTAAGTTTGCTGCATATCGGGTTACCATTAATCTTCATGTGCCCAACCACATGAACCTCACCTTCAGCTAAAGTTGAATCCACCAGATGGAACTTGAAGTTCGTTCCCTCCAAAGTGGAAGCCTGGCTGGGAACCATCTCCTGATGGTAATGTCTCATCATCTTCCTCCACCCAATATGTCTCAAGAATTTTAACTGCCTTCTCATAGATCTCAGTGTTGTCATGACTCTGTAGATTTTCAATCTTTTCTAGGCCCTCAGCATCATCAATCAATTGGGCATACAAGTTAACTTCTCCAGTGTTACCAGCATTCTTTTCAGCTTCCCCAACTTTCAGAATGTTCTCCAAACCTTCTAAACAGACGGTGACAATTCTTGGATCAGGGCATACAAGAAGATCGCACAATGGTTTTATACAGCCTTCGCCAACAAGGTACCTGACACCCATAAAGAAAAGGTGAACTTGATAAGATATCCACAATAAGTAGAGAACTAAGACAGCCAGAATAAAATATTAAAAAATCACAAACTTGATTTGCTCAGGAGTGCCGCCAGAAGTAGCATTTGAGATTGCCCATGCAGCTTCTTTCTTTATGTCAAACTCAGCATTTTGGAGCAAATTGACCAGAGGGCCAATCAAACTAGCGTCAATTACAGACTGCATTATTTTCAAATTAGTAAGTGAACATTGGATCTTCTACAGGACATGCTAATAAAAACACCAACCTCTGCATATATGCATCATGTTAAAAGGTGCTAGTCATTTAATTAAAGTTAGTGAATAAAATGAGAACTCATATTTAGTTAAATACTAATAACGGGATTTCCCCCCAACATTTGTAGTGCAAGTTTTCATACAAGAAAAACAATCAGTCTCAATGTTAGATGCGACAATGTCATTATATGAACTTAGGACAGTTGATACTTTGAACCCACCAAACATGAAACCCTGAACAAATGACAGAATGCCATATAACTCAGAAACCCCCAATATTCCAAGGAGAGATCCATTGCAACATGCACAAAACCTTGATAAACAAGAATATTCTGACAGCATTCCATAAATAGCGTAAAAAAAACCCATGGCCTAATTAATACAATCGCCTAATTCACCATGATTACCTGTATCTGTTCCCTGTTTCCAGCTGTAATATTTGAGATTGTCCAGCATGCTTCTTTCTTGATGCTCTTTTTATGATTATGAGTCAATAGACTCAGAAGGCATGGGAGTGCACCATTGTTGATAATACACTGAAAGAAAGGATTACTCATCATGATCATACAAAAAATCAGTCACAAACTGAAAGCAAATATGAGATCACATGATGCTCATGCCACAAAGGGATTTCTTTCTAATTATATTTGTTGAAGCCTAAAACAAGTAAACAAAAACGCAACAAATAAAGATGCTGATATACCTGAGTCTGAAGATCATCTCCTGTCACAATATTACCAACAGTACGAAGTGCAGGAATGAGAACCGAAGGAGATGGATGCCTGAAGCAACAAAAAGAAGTTTTAAACATCAATATCATTGGTGAATAAAACAGAAGCAATTAGACAGATAAATAAAATGCAACACTCACAAGAGGAGCTGTACAAGTCGGGTGCAGACGCCTGCCTCAATCACGGCTTGAATTTTGTCATTCGTACCATCGGAGAGATACGACAGTGCCCAGCAGGCATCTGTCAAGACTTCTTCATCATTGGAATGAACTAAACGCTCAAGCGCTGGAAGTGCTGGCCTCACCTAATAATGAGACTCCAAAGTTAATAACATACCAGAGCAATAATCAAAGAACTTTGCTTAAAATATGAACAGTGGTCAGTACAAGAAGCAAACCTGGTCAAATGGAGGCTGTGGCTTGCCCCTGCAAAAGTTAGACAGTGTCCATGTTGCATTTCTCAGCATCGAAAGCTTTGCATGCTCATTCAACTGAGCCAGCAATGGCATCAAAGCTCCGTTGCCAAGGACAAGATCACGGCATCTAGGGGAATCACCAGCAACATTTCCCAATGCCCACACAGCCTACGATTTCAAAATGTATTTTCATAAAGTGTTTAGTGCAATCTATGTGGTAATTCTGTCAAAACAATACAATCTATACATTAACAAACAAACAGGGTAAAAAAGTATTAACATATACCTGCTCCCTAACATCATCACTTGGAGAAGCAAGAAGCTTTACGAATATTGGGACTGCCCCATGTTCGATCACCACCTTGGTGTTCTCTGAGGTTCCTGACGCTATGTTTGTAAGAGCCCAAGCAGCCTCAAACTAGACAAAATTAAACAAATCAACAAAACAATTTAACAAAAACATAAGCAAGCACAACACCAATGCAACACAGAAACGAATTCGAACCTGAAGTTGTGGGAAATCCTCCCTCATGAGGAACTCAACAAAGCGTGGAACCACCCCAGATTGAATGACTTCCTCAATTGGAGGGCTTCGTTCTACAAATTTAAAGTTTTGATTATAATTAGCAACACCCTTCTACAACAGAAACTGAAAATTAAAAAGAGACGCGAAAGAAGCACTCAAAGACAGCCTAATCATGTTAAGTACCAATAGAAAGCAGCTTTCGAAACTGTGTAGTGGCCTCCAGTTGCAAATTATTGTTGTCAGACCAAACCCCAGAAACCATCGAAGGCAGACTCTCCAACTGCAATCAAATCCAAACCCACATAAATGTGAAAAAGTAAAAACAATACCCTAACCCTATTGTTCAAAACCCTAAATGTCAAAAATCGGATCCACTCAAAGCCACAAACAAAGAGATCGGCGATTAAATAAATAAAAAACCAGAGCCAGATGAAGATCGTTACCTTCTTCTCGACATTTGAGGGCTGAAGAGCGGGTGCGAATTGCTGGGATTGGAGGCCTTCGCGACGCTTCTTCAGCAAACTCTCTTCGCGCTTGCTTTTTCGGATCTCCACCATGTTGTCCTCTCTCCTACGACGACCTTCCTCTGCGTCCACCGCCACTTTGTACCGGTTCCGGCGGACCTCGGTCCTGGCGCTCGGCCTCAGCGACATGTCGTATGCTTTGACTGCGTCTCACTGGGAACAACCCAAAAATCTGATCGTGCTCTGATTGGGACCAACCGGTCGTAGACGGAGAAGGAGAGCAGTTAAAAACCCTAAGAAATGGACTTTTCTGAGTATTCCACACAGAGAGAGAGAGAGAGAGAGAGAGAGGAACTGAGAGGGAGGGTTTGTATATGCACACAATTGGGGGTTTTTGATTTTGATTTTCTTTTTCTTTTTTGGGATTTTTTTTTTCGCTGAAGTTTTTTGGGATTTATTTATTTTTTAGTCGAAATTGGGAATTATAATAACCGTGGGTTACTGTTTATTATTAGGCGCTTTTTTTTAGCAAGAAAGACTTTTTTTTGTCCAAAAAATAGAAAGGTTCTTTTTACTTGTAATTATCTTTTGGCCTTTTATCTAAAAAAGAAAAGAAAATTATCATTTTTTAAATATAAAAAGGGACAACATATTTCACTGGGTCGAGTGAAATATCTATAATTGAGAGTGTGGGTTAGATTGGATATGAAAATGATTTAAAATTTGAATTATAAATGTTAAAGATAAGGAAATATAGTAATTTCACGCATTATCATCAATCATCAATTAATCTATATATATAAAGCAAAAGGCAGAGAATGGTGAAACATTCAAAATGCCAGAAATTGCCTTTAGTTAATGCAAACATTAAGAATTGAAATTATTAATTAAATGAGGATAATATGGTAAATTCACACTTTTTTATATTTAAAAAAATTAAAATTAAAAGAAAAATCAGATAATGAATCCTATTTTTATGGAACACAACTACCCATTATCTTTTTTAATTCTAAAATAAATTTATTAAAAAATAAAGAATAAAAAAAAGAGCCTCTCGCACACGCGAAAGCGCATGCGGAGAGGCTAGTATATGTAAAGCAAAAAGCAGATAATGGTAAAACATTCAAAATACCAGAAAATGTCCTTGGTTAATGCAAATATTAAGAATTAAAATTATTAATTAAATGAGGATAATATGGTAAATTTATATTTTTTACATTTAAAAAAAATTAAAATTAAAAGAAAAATTAGATAATGGATCCTATTTTTATGGAACATAACTATCCATTATCTTTTTTAATTCTAAAATAAATATAAATCTTTTTTTTAAAAAGGCGCATGTAGAGAGGCTAGTAATTTTAATTGAGAGTGTGGGTTAGATTGGATATGAAAATTATTTAAAATTTGAATTATAAATGTTAAAGATAAGGAAATATAGTAATTTCATGCATTATTATTATTTTTTTTGGAGTAGATTTGAAATTTGTGACATCAAACGGTACCATTTGTAGGGGCATTATTATTGTGGATCATGTGACTTCATGCTTGGCCGGAGAGTCATCAAATTTATCCAAATGAACAAAATTTGATCCGATCACAATCAAACATGATTAAATATGAATTGGGTTTAAATCAGTTTCATTGACAACACTGGCCATTAATTTATGTAATATAATCAGGAACCATACAATACAAAGGCAGTGCCCTGTAGTGTATTGATACTTTTTTTTTTTTGGACGGAGTAGGAGGATTGAACTTGAGTGTAAGGCGGTGGAAATACAAGTTTGACCAACTGGCGTAACCTACATTTACTTGAGTTGAGAAATCTTAGATGAAAGTGGATTGATTATCAAGCTGCTAAAAATGGGAAGGCTTTTAAATGACAAATGACTGGCAAAACTATATTATCATTTATATGTTCACATTTGTGTATATAATTTACATGCAAAAGATGGAACTTGTGCATTGAGCTTAGCTAGAAGCACAAACAATCTTTCTGCTCTATAAATTCAAATGTTTGCTAAGAGCGGCTGGAGGCTGGTGATCAATGTTGTGTGTTTCTCTGAAAATGGGGTTTTCTCTAGGAATGGTTGAGATCTGAGGTGAGGTTGGTGGAGATGCATAGAGTATGGAGGCCTCAACGATTTCTCGCCGGACGGTTTCTTGGTGCAGGGAGATTCTTTGTGCCCGCAATGCAGTCAAGTATAATCCAGCAGCAAGCAACACAGTGGTCAAGGCAAACACTCCAGCTGCAGAGAACACACCTTCTCTGAGAACGAGGCAGCTGGGTCTTGGTCTTGACCATTTTCTCAAGTGCCCTGACTCCACACTTAGCCCAATCAACAACAAGATCTCCCCAACAGCAAAGGAAACCCTAATCAACACAACCCAAATGAGTGTTTGTGAGTTTGAATTAATGTCTTGATGCAATTCAATTGATCTTTGACATGATCCAAAATCAATAGAGTAAATTGTAGTTACGGTCCCTGAACTATTACCCGATTCTCACTTGGAGTTCTATAGAATTCAAAAAGTCCGGGACTAAAGTGAGAGCCGGATAATGGTAATAGTTGAGAGAATATGGCTACAATTTGCTTGAAATCAAAATATGGAGGACTGACTAAAATTGATTGGCATACCAAGTTGCAACAAAGAAGAAGGCAGCTTGCCATTTCAAACTCTTGGCAGGACCAGAATGATCAGGCTCCCAAATAACCAAGACTGATGGAGGGGAGTTGCTAATTGCAATCAACATGTATGCATGTTCCACCACCATGATGATTGCCAGCCCCAAAAATGCACTGGCTGCACATAACAGCGGCGATTTCCCACTGCCGCTATATACACATTGGGATTTTCCTCCCTCATCCCCTTCATCACTGCTGATCTGCCATGTGACCTATGAAATCATCAAACCACAAAACTTAGATTAATTTCCTTTTGTTTTGGTAATATTAATGTTTCGTAAAGAAATTGTTGTGACAAAAACATGTTTCCTAGTACCTTAGAACGAGTGACTTCAGCAATTAGGCATAGAATGAAGCAGAACAGGCCACAGAGAATGGTCAAGAGCGTGAGAAAAGCACCTGTTTTGCTACCAAAGCCTGTGTCGGGACGACTTGGTGCAAGGTCTGCGTGTGTGACTGCCATTCTCTTTGCCATTTTGGAGTAGAAAACGGCTAGGATTATTCATGCAGGTCAAGAAGAAGAGAAATAGGGACTTGAAAAAAGAGAGGGAGGAGGGGATTGCTGAATTGCTTGGAGCAAAGGTTGCTTAAAAGGCTCAAGATTCTTATAAGACTTCGCTAGGAGGGCATTCTGCTCATTTGTTCGTACTTCAACTACTGATGTGGCAAAGCATTTTCAATTGTTCCACAATTAATCTTACGGCATTCATATCTAACATCTAACAGTGCATAATCAGCCACATCATTCAGTAACCAAAAGCTTGAAAAGCACAGAATGATCAAAAGTTGCCAAGTCAGTCTCAGTACGCGCTAGACATATGTTGCATGCATTAACTGCATATCTTCTTTTTCAGAAAAGAAAACGAAAATGAGCTTTTGTTTGGATCATCTTGTTCTTAGCCATATAATAATTTTGTTTCATTTCTTAAGACACCAAAGAAACCTTTACAGTGCATGGTTTTTCACCGAAGGGAACAATATATGTAAAGCTGCTTTTGGATCTTCCCCATAGATTAAACACCAGCCAGCTAATCCTATAATTATGTCCTTAATTGCTTCCAGATAGACCAAACATGATTAGATGGACGGTCACTAATTATTCCTCATAAGCTTTGAAATTCTTTGGCTTTTAGCATTCAAATGTTGACAAAGAAAGGCATCAAAGGTCAGTGGGGTATGGTGGAGCTCTTCCACGTCAAATTTTTTTTACCTATAACGAGGATAGCACTGTTTTGCTATTTCGGGCCAATAACACAATGATACGTGGAAAAGTTATTCTATGTGTCATTGCATTATTGGCTGGGATAGCAAAAAGTGTTATTCCCATTGCATGAGAGTTTCTCTCCTTCCACCGGCATTCATGTGGGCAGAGATTCGAAACCCCCAGGCACCCAACAAATATTTGTGCAAAATCCCTCCCCCAATAGCTTATACTAAAATATAAAAATAAAATAAAAATAAAAATAAAAAGAAAAGAAGAAAAAAAGCATCAAAGCTCATTTGTGGGGTGGGTCCTAAAAAAGGGCCAAAAGTGCTACCAGTAAAGAACAAATCACTAGAGATGAATTATAGACCGGGGAAGAACATTGGATATTGGTGTGCATTATATTTGATGATCTGGTTTTATCATATATAATACTACTGGCGGTGAAGAATAAAAATCACACATGCCTTTTCTTTTCTGTTATTGGCCAAGTTGGCCTTAGTTAAAAAAATGAAGCATTTTTTTCTTATTTACACCCCCACAAAACAAAGGAAGCTCTCTTTAATTGCTCTCTTGATGATGCTGCAAGCTTTTCCAGCTTATGCTACATTAGTAGGCAATAACAAGGACAGGGGACTGCCTTGGTGCATCTTTGATTTCTTTTCTTAACATGGAAGACAGATGAAAAAAATATTTAAAATAGAAACATATTCCATGTGTAATAATTTGATGAGGACATTTGTCATGCCCTAACTTGAGAATTTTTAGCTATTTCCCGGTTACGACTCTCACCCTAACCTCAGAATTAGTTTTTCGCCGGGTATACATTTATTTCTTTCTTTTGCTTGAATCTAGGTCAGATCTTTGCTCATCTTTGCTTTATGAGGGAACTTTGTCTTTTTCATTTCAGTATAACTGAATGTGGAAGGCACAAAAGTGCACGTCGGAATACATTGAAATATTGACAAAACAAAAACGTTGAAAAAACAATGTACTGCTATTCCTTGCTACATCTACTACTATTTCCAAACCTTTACAAGTACACTAGTGGATCCATTCAAAATCTCACCTCCCACTATTGGACACTCAGACAGCAAGGCCCTGAACAATGCCGTCGCTTTCTACTAATTTCAACTATATCTCTTGGCCTTCTTTCTTTAAGCTTTCCTAAAGTAACAGATTCATGAGAATTTCCTACTGTAAAGCGAATAATTCCATCAGCCTCTTCCACATCTTGTAGAATCAGTGATTCAGATGGACAATTATACACAATGTCGATCGCATTATGTGTTGTCCTAGGAAGGTCTTTAATGCGTGATAATGCCATTCCAATTTGCTCGCAAGCAGCATCAAGGCGATCCTCTGTTTCAACTGACTCCGTAACAAGTGTTGAAGCCAAGGACTCCAATAAGTGAATCTTCTCAGAATTGTCTTTCATAGTAGTAGCAGTCTCAAAGGTGTTAGTGGAAGATGAACTGACACCGCACCAACGGGTGGGTAGATACTGGTCTGGAATATGAAAGCAATTATTAGTTGACAGGACACGAAGAACGTGCCTACAAAGGATGCCGGAGAACTCGAACTGATAGCAGCTACAGCTAATGTGGCCTTGACAAGGAATCCAAACCACTTTGCACCCTCCATCTTCCTCAGTATGGTGTCTGACCTGGAAACAACCTTCATCTACCAGAAGAGATGCATACTGTGGAGCCAATACAAGTTCCTCTTGAAGTTTTCCGAAGGCATAAGGGGTAAGAACAGAAGCAGCATGTGATTCAATTGGCGAACCCGTTTTAAGGCACACTCTCTGCATTTTCCTTTGCATCTTTTGCTTTGCCCCAACCCGATCATTATAATCAACAATATCAGCTACCTGCAAAAGGAAGTTTAAAAGGGTAGGCATGTTTATTTAACATAAGAACCAAAGGCTGAACAAGAAACAAAGACAAGGTTAAGTAGTTTAGAAGCGAACCAGAGGCCAAAATAGGAAAAATAACATAAAAGAAGAAGGTTACGCACTTGCTCTACAAAATGATCTAGTTGGGACTGTGCACTCAAAAAACGTTGGATAAAAGCATTAATTGATTCTGCCTGACTTGTACTCATCATTTCTGCAAAAAAGTAATGCCTCAAATATGCTAAAGCCCAAAAATTCCGCAGCGCATATAAGCTGATTACATGCTTATTTGTATGCAGTCCAAATTCGTTCACCATTTCCCTCCATCTATCTTCAAAGTCTTCCACGAAGTCCAGATTAAACAGCCGGTGAAACTCAGCTTTCCAATCATCATATCGAGATCCAAGAAGTACAGAAAACCAATCTGAGAACTTTGCGACGATGTGCCATATACAAAAGGCATGCTTTGATTGGGGCATGTCAACAGCAATAGCCTCTTTCAGCCACATGTTATGGTCAGTTAACATTGTCTGTGGAGCCTTTCCTTTCATGAACCCCAAAAATGTCTGTTTAAACATCATAGGTATTAGGAACAAATAGAGACTATAAAAAAACCAAACTCAGTAAGAAGAGAATAAAAATAACCACCAACTTTAAAGATATGAGAAAAAAATTCCGCTTAGTAAACCTTGAACTAAGACCAAACCACCCAACCAAACCCTCGGTCAAGGCCACAGAATAGAAAGCTCTGTTATAAAATTAAACCTCATCATGGTCCCCATATCACCAAATTAATGGGAATAAAAACTTTAGAGTAAATCCTGAAAGAATCTCTCTGTTTTCTAATTTTTTTTAAAAACATTTTTATTATTTGTTTTATAAACCTCTACGTATTATTTGGCTCCCTGATCTAAAGTAAAATTCAGATTCAGAAGCAGATGCCAAGCATAAGTTTTCATGTTGTGCCTCAATGCTAAATTAAGATGCAAACCTAAGATTATCGAGGCTCAAATGTGCCCAAAAAATATGGTGCTAAGTTCCATCAGGAATATGCCAATAAGCTGCTTACCTTCAATGCCCAGGAAAAAGACTGAATATTCTCATCCCGCAGAAGCACACAGCCAAAGAAACAAGTCATTCCATGATTATCCACTCCAAGCCAAATTCCTAGCAGCATATCATAGGCATCCAAACGATGGGTTGTGTCAAAAACCGTTGTGTCTCCAAATGCCTCGTACAACTGAACAGATGAAGCATAAGACCATGCAATATGCTCCAGCCTGTTATGACCATCTATTTTAAATTCATACTTGAAATTAGGGTTTTCATCTTTCATCCTTTTGCACATTGCTATAAGATCAATTGCATCATTATCTCTATCAACATTTCTAAAAGACTGAAGTAGGTTTCTCACGTCTATCTCTGTAAATGGTAAGCACCCTAGTTTAACACCTTTCTCCAGTTCCATCAATCTTAACATTTGCCGCACTGACATCCCAGCTTTTGCAAACATGCAAATCCGACTCTTGTCATCAGTAGATATGGAACAGTAAGCAGGAAGGAGACGGACTTCATTGGATTTCAATAGTTCGTGGTTATGGATGTTGCTAAAGCCTGTAACACGCCATTCAGGGACATCAAAGTCTGCCCGCTTAACAATCCGCATGTATGCTTGACAACCACAGCGTGATGATTTGCGATTTCTCTGCATCTTTCCATCTTCAGATGGCTTCATCTGTGGATATCCACCACGATGACAAGTGAAATCTCTTCTTGTCACTCCCCGACCAACACCATCCTTGCCTCGAGTACGATGACGCCTAATTGAAAAGCCACATTGTTTCGCAAAACTGCAGTAGAATTCGTATGCAGCTTCTTGAGAAACAAATCTTTGTCCAACAAAGGGAACAAGATTCACAGAAGTCTGTCGTGACAAGATCGTGTCTTCAGCTGTTTCCTCTATAGTGCCAATATCATCTTGGGATAAATCCTCCATCCCTAGACTTGTTCCTTCTGACATCCTTTAGCAATAGATGAATAAAACTACAGTTATAAACCTACACAAAAAACTTCAATTTCTTAACAGAAGGGAAAGGTGTAATCTAAGAATATTGCGAGAAAAAACCAAAGACATGCTAACTAAAATTCTTCTACTCTCAAGGATGTAGGTGATATAATAGGCAGATTGCAATGCTGGTGGACACAAACAGATATTAAAAAGCATTGTGAAAAGAGGATGATACTTCGATGGCTTCCTTAAACCACCTTAATCATGACCACACACACGTCACTGGTCTGCTGTAACTCCTTCAACTTTTCTTTCTTCATTTATTTGTTGTTTGGCCAAGTTGTTCAATAATATCAGTCTTAGAGGTGATTAGGCAGCCAAGAAAAATGCAGCAGTGGAGAGCTCAATATGGCAGTATAGATTTCAAATAACATACCAGAAGCAAAGGGGTAAAACTTAAATATGATAGCATAAACATATACAACCTTAAACCCTAAACCAAATTAAGGTGCCAATCCAATAATGTAACACCTAATAGCCAAAGTAGCATGACCTAGATAGATTAAAACATTCATTTAGAATAAATTTGGTCAACAAAACAAATAAAACTTACTTGGAGCTATGATCTCCAACTCATTTGGATTTCTTCAACAACTCTCTCAAGAATCTCATATGGGTTTCTTCAAAATAAATTCATCACACAAATAAAACCTGCTCATCTTCAACCTCCTCAACATCCAAATCATATCTCCAACCCACCTGAATCAAACAGAACAAAGAAAAATCATACCTTACCCATTAAAAATCAAGCCACCAACAGAGAAACAAAATCGCATGGATGAACATGAGATGCATTCCTACATGAAATTATAACTTATTTTAATTCAAAAATCAATACTCATAAATTTATATACCCGAAATGTGTATCTAACGGTCAATAACTAACTGAAAATTAAAGAGCGTCAGTGAAAAGAAAGAAAGTGGCGGGGAGGCAAGCGAGGGGAGAATAGAGCGCATCCAAGGGAGAACGATAACCATTTAGGCAGAGATGAGCTATCGTGCGCTGTGTGGATGCACGAGGTTATCGAGCGCACACGTTCGTTCTGAGCCGTTGGATTGATACCGGCTAGAATGGGCTTGACTTGGGCCCGTCATTTGCGCGGGTTTGGTTTGCTTTCGTGCGTAGGAGGCGCACGGAATCAACGGGTGGCACGAGAAGAGCGTGTTGAAGTGTGAGCGCTATTGGTCGCGGCGTACGTTAGAGCAAACCCTAGAAGTCGATAATCTCCTGGTTGTAAAAAAATGGGCCTGATTGAAGGCCTGGCAGTTTAAAGAGAAACAACCCTAGAAGATTGTCCAAGTAACAAACAAGTGGGTCGGGTTCTCGTGGGGATCTAGTTTACCTTCAGGGTTTTCAATACATCCAAATCTATGCAGGAGAACTTTTTTTGTTGTTGATTTTTTTAGGAAAAACTACATAAAATTTCCTAAATTATAGGGTTATTTTTAAGTTCATATCTAATTTTAGAGACATTTATGAGTACATACTCAAACTCCCGGAAATTCTACAAATTGCCTCCCTCCGTTACCTAAACCGTTAGTGAGTCGGTTAAATACTAACGTGTCAAAAGTGGGACCCATTTTTTGATGATGTGGACTTCCACGTCATCAAAGTAGTCCCACGTGAGGATGAGTGTTGAAGAATACACAATCCCACATCGGAAACTTAACAAAATAGAAAGTCTCATATAATAAATGGTTCCACTTCTAATAACATCGAGACCTTTTGTATAAAACCCCACACCTACTAAATAAGTGGTTAAGATGGGGACAATATCGATATTGCTAGTAGTGGACCAAGGGTCCGTTTATCTGAAATCTTATCATGGAGAGCGGGTTGATTGACTGGCCCTGAATTAGGCATTTACCCTTACCCAATATGCAGTGTTCACATGTTGGGCTTGAATGTTTACCAATACCCCTTACCCAATACGTGGTGTTCACATGTTGAGTTTGAATGATTTACTCTAATATAGACTTGGTTCAATGTGTGGCCCATTGTATGGTGGTCCCACGTGAGGAGGCGTGTTGAAGAATATAAAGTCTCACATAGAAAACTTGACTAAATAAATTACAACTTATAATAAGTGGTTCAATTCCTAATAATATCGAGGTCTTTTGTTATAAAACACCACACCTACTATGCTTTGTAAATTGTTAAGTTGGGAATAATATCGGTGTTGCTAGTAGTGGGCCATTGGCCTGTCTTTCTGAATTTAACAAATCTAAATTATATAGAGATGAGGGTTTTTCAAACACACACACTGACAGGACCCGACCCAATTTTCGCTTTGGAATTCGAGCCAAGTCCTGTGCGTGTCCGACACCTGGCGAATGTCGGGCACAAAAGACCTTTTTATCCTTCTTGTTTCAAATTTTCTTTAAAATGCCCTTAGACTTCTGCCGAAATTTCGGCAGAGTCTCCCCTGTATTTTGACCAATCCCAAAATTTTCCACCTGCTAAACAATCAGTAAATCCATCCCAACAGCCAGAACATCTCAAGTAACAGATCTCATCTCCAGTTTTCCACTAATACTAGATATTAGAGCATACTTTAAAGTTTTCAAGTTTTCAAATATTTTCTACAAACTCTACCTTGGTGCGGAAGCTATAATTGGCCCGGTGGTGGATCCCGCGTACTTCTACAGCCTGGCGGCGAAAACAGTTTAAAGATGTGAGTGGACCAAACATGAGAATTCTTGAAAACAGTTAAACAATCATAATAACCCCCACTATAAAAATCGTTAAATAAGCTGAATACGTACTCTTCATTTAAAGCATACTAAACTCAAAGCATTCAATATAAATCATATTCAAGCTCGATAAATTTTATTCAAAAGCACTGAAATCAAAGCTTGTATAAAACACTGAAACCAAACTTGTGTAAAAGTACTGTACTCAAACCTTGTATAACTGAACAAAACTATATAAATGTATCAATGCCTGAAAAATCAGAGAAGCTAGTATAAAATAGCTGAAAGTCATAACTGTATAAAAGAGCTTAAAATTCTTTAAAATTACCACCTAATTGTACCCCTGTCTTATCCGTCAATTCCCTGGCAGGTCTCGGGCGTCACGCAGGCTACCCGAGCCGCAAACTGGCGAAATCAGGGGACTATGATCAGCCTGTCCCGCCGGCAGATTCCTCGATGACACCAAGTCAGCTCGAGTCGCTCTGGCAGGATGCAGGGGACCGTAGTCAGCCTGATCCGCAATCCTGGCAGGTCTCGGGGACACAGAGTCAGCCGAGCCGCAATCCTGGCAGGTCTCGGGACACCAAGTCTGCCGAGCCGCAAATCCTGGCACTCACGGTCCGAGCGTCCCCGAAACTCGTGAGGCAAAGTCAAGTGCACTGACATAAACTGAAATCGGACTGGATGTCCGTAGACATCGGTCCAACTCTGGGTAATCACCAAAAATTAATGGGTACGAGGTGGTTTTAAAATAAAATCCTTTAGAAAAATCTGAATAACAACTGAAATCTCAAGTTGTGCTGCTATTTCTTCATAAGCCTCAAAAGCATGTGTAAAAGTAAGCAGCACACAACTTATAGAACTATTTCTGTATTAATCATGCTCGGAAACACAATAAAGCTTACTTAAGATCAAATAAGGAATTTAGTCAAATAAACTCGTTTATAAAAACTCTTTTATATAAAATCAATATAAAATCACTTATAAAATCTTATTTATGGAAAACCTCTATATAACTCATTTATATAAAATAATTCATGAAAGAAAGTCCACTCACAGATGGTCCGAGCTACTTTGACCCTTCGAAGGTCTCTTTTGCAATCCTGTCGGGCTCCTGGTGCCTGATTACCATAAAGATTAAATTAACAGACTGCTGAATAAAAAGAATTTCAACTAAACACCCTGCCCCCTGCCCCCTGCTCCTAGAAATACGTGCACTCATTTCAGGTTACTCCTATGCCCACCTTAGCTTTTTGGACAGTTAGACCGGCCTTAAGAGACCCGAAACCTCAATAAGCGGTAAGCTGCCAGATCGGCCGATCCGGGACTCCTTGGGTCCACGGTCTCTGATGGCCAATCTGGGCTCCTCTGAAGGTTCCTTACAGAGAAGGAACCATGTTCTGCGATTTTGGTCCGAAACGGACGGTCGGATTAGCCAAAATCGCGTTATCGCTTAAAATCCAAACCCTAGCCCCAGGGTTCGCGATTCCGCAGTATCCGGGACTCCGATTTGTAATCCGTCGAATTCTACACGATCCTGACATCATGTAGACCGACATATCCGAAATCCAATGCGATCCGATTATTTGACGACACTGCACACACGGATCGCGCGATATGGAAAATCCGTTCGGGGCTCAAACGGACTCCGAATCGAGATCCGCAAAATCCCACGCGCTTCTGACAATACGAGGATCGCAAAACTATACAGAATTACTTCACCACCCTCGTCCACGCGTCCCAGCACGCGCGGTCAGATTTGGGTGTCTTAAGCGATTTCGGGTGGCCGAAAAATCTCAGAACCAAGACTCCAAACTCCTACCTTAGGTAAAACACCCCATTTGGAGTCACTTTTGTTCTTGCAAAACCCCCAAAAAGTGACCAGAAATAGTAGTTTCAAGGGGCCGAAGTTTCGGCCAGATTTCAAGTCGAAAATCGAACCCCTTAGAGCTAAAATCGATCGAAACCCATATACCCATCAGCTAGAACACGAAAAATAGCTGAGAAACCATACCTTACTCGAAGGATTTGGTGAAGAAATGAGAGAGAAATTCAAACTGGAAGATTGAACACGACAGTCGGCAAGAATGGCCGATTCCGGCCAGATTCCGGCGCCCCCGCGGCTGGTGTTGGTCGGGGAAGGACGGCGGGCGAGCTGCGGTTCGATTGGCACCGGTGCCGGAGATCGGTTTGGTCGGTGGCGGCCGCTAGGGTGACTGGAAGGAGGAGAGGTCGCGGACGAGCTTGCTTCGGGAGGAGCGAGAGAGAACTGACGGGGGAGAGGAGAGAGAAAGATATAAAAATCTGACTTTTGACCAAATTACCGTTTTGCCCTTCGCGGTTTTTAGACCATATCTTCTTCGTTACAGCTCCGATCCGGGTCTACTCCGTTTCCACGAACTCGTTTCGCCGCGCTCTACGCAATGGCGCAAGCGGCATTCCCAAATTCTTTCTCGATCAAAAAGTCAATTTTTTCCTTATTAAATAATGCGAGGGCAAAATAGTCTTTTCGCTAGAAGATATTTTCTTTACTTTTTAGATATTTTCTTTCTTTTTAGATATTTTGGTTTGGGTTATTACACACACACTATCACAATGCTTTGGGGGTTTGAATATGAGATCACTAGTCAGCAAGTCAAGGCATTTTTCCACTAGACTAGATTCCATTGATAAGAGAACTTTTTTACACACAAATGATTTTATTTTTATATAACTAACTATATTTGCATGCAAACTTTAGGTGACCAACCATTTATTGACTTCTTTTTTTTTTTTTTTTTTGAGAGATGCCACTAAGTAGCAACCTAAAGAATATATAGTTCTGCATGGTACTTGTGGCTCAAGTGGTTAGTGCATTTATCCCTGCACACAATGCCCTAGATAATATTCCCCCTCCCCCAATATCGTTTTTATAAAAAAGAAAATACAATAGAAAAGGATGCATATGTAAAATACTAAAACATAACATACTTTATTAATTAGGGATAGGCTTATTTGTTGAAATGTCCCCTCCCTCCCCTTAGTTTTCAAATAGTCTTAGTTTGTCTCCTGAAGTTTCAAATGACTCTATTTACCCCCTGAACTTCCATTACATGACCAAAGTTGCCCAATTTCGTTAGTTTCATATAAAAACCATTAAATCAGCTGACATGACATGGGTATTTTGGTAAATTTAACTATTAAAAATTAAGAATTCAAATTAAATATAAAAATTGCTTGAAATTATTTAAAATGGGTAAAAAAATTAAGATAAAAATATCTCCCTTTTTCTTTTTCTCCCTCAATCGTCAGCTCCTACCACATTTTCCCTCATCTCAACTAGCCCCACCGCCCAAACCAACCCCAGTAATCACCTTCCTCCTCCCCATTCCTCTGTCAAAACAAAGGTACCAAAAAAAACCCAGTAACCCTTCCTCCTTCTCTCTCCCTTTCCCCCTCGCTCTTTTTGGCAGCCAAATACCCAACTCGACCTCCACCCTCTCCTCCTCTCTTCAATGTCGTCAAATCCTAACCAACAATTCACCCTCTATCTCTCTCCTTCCAATTCTCTCTCTTTCTTTGGCAGCCATTGAAGGATATTTGGAATGCCACATATGCGAAATCTGAAGCCAATTTAGTGATTTTGTTTGTGGGTTTGAGCCTTTTTGACAATTGGGGGGAGGGGGTTCACGGGAGAGAGATAAGGGAGAAGGTAGGGTGGGTTTTGGTTGGGTGTGGGTTGGTTAGGCGATGGGGCTGGTTGAGATGAGGGAGAAGGTGGTAGGGGTTGACAATTAAGGAGAAAAAAAAAAACCAAATGGGGACTTTTTTATCTTTATTTTTTATTTGAAAATTTTTATTTTTAATAACTTTACCAAAATACCCATGCCACTTCAGCTGATTTAACAGCTTTTATTTGAAAACTAACGGAATGGGGCAACTTTGATCACAGAATGTAAGTTCAAGGGGAAGATTGAGTCATTTGAAACGTCAGGACAATTTGAGACTATTTGAAAACCATAGGGGACATTTCAACAAATAAGCCTTAGGAATAAAATACTACATACACAATTTATTTAAATTAGAAAAAAACAAAAAAAAAAAACCTATACTGCAATTGTTCATGAAAATAGGAGAAGTTAGTTATCCATAAAATAGGAGACAACTACTCTCAAAACTTACCTATAGTACATTCATAATATGTTTAAATTGAACTAGTGACAATTGATAATTTGTTTTTCTTTTTGAATTAAAAAAGATAATGGGTAGTTGTGTTCCATAAAAATAGGATCTATTATCTTATTTTTGTTTTTAATTTTTAATTTTTTTTAATATGAAAAAGTGTGAATTTATCATATTATCCTCATTTAATTAATAATTTCAATTCTTAATGTTTGCATATTAATCAAGAGTATTTTATGATATTTTAAAATGTTTCACCATTCTCTGTATTTTGTTTTATATGTTTAAATTGAATTAAATAAAAAAGAAAATAAAAGAAAGAAGTTGCCCATAAAACTAGGAGACAACCACCTTCAAAATTGTAAAGAATTCGGATATAAATATATAAAAAACAATTTTTAAAACTCAAATTTTGAAGATAAAAAAACAAATTTAATGGGCTTAGGTCGGGTCGGGCCGAGCTTTAAAGAGCAGAGAGAAAATATCGGGTTGGGCTGGGTTTTTTTAGAAAATTCAAAGCCCAAACCCGACCCATGAGCCGGGCTTGAAAAAGCCTATCGGACCAGGCTGGGCCTAAACGGGCCCTACTTCATTAAAAAAAATCATTAACTTAATCATAAAGGCATTTTATTCCAAATTTGAGATTAAACTCACTTAATTCCAATATTTTCACTTCAAATCAAATTCATAAAACACCCAATAAAGTCACACAACTTATAAGATTTTCCACAAAAATAATAAAACCAAGTATTATTTTTGAGGTTATTACATAATTAGATCATAATACGTTTTAAGAAATCATTTTAAAAAATACTAAGTATAAAAAATAAAAATAAAATTAAAGGATGGTATGAATAAATATGCAAATATTTGGTGATGTGTTCAAGAAAAGCATGATTATATTTGGTGGTACGATTATGTTTCGTAATATGATTATATTTGGTGATGTGATATGTTGTTCATCTTATTTATATATATATATATAAGTCCCGATCTCTTGGACTACAGGGGTCCAAGAGATTTGTGGTCACTCACCATTGGATGTAAATTCAACAGTTCACTCACTCTTGCACTCCTTTTAAGAAACCTTTTCTAATCATTGGATTAATATCCAACAGTAGGCGACCACAATATCTTGAACTCATGTGGTCCAAGAGATCGAAATTGATATATATATATATATATAATTGTTGAATTAATAATTGACACAAATTAATGTGCTAATCATCCAATTATAAACTAGGAAGGAGTAAAGAAAAGTAAATGAAATGAAACAAATTATATATGTGATTTAAGTGATATAATCATAAACCTAAACTCTTATTTATACATAATTATATATATATAGGACTAACGGGCCGGGCTTTCTTGGGCTTAATCAGGCCGGGCTTCAGATACCTAAGCCCAAGCCTAGCCCGGCCCAAGGTGGGCTAGGCCATTTCAAAGCCTATAACGAATCGGGCCGAACTTTTTTTAAATGGACTGGGCGGGCCCCCATTGGCCATGAGCCAGCGGGCCAAATGATGAGGCCTACATATGCTAATGGGCTATAAAATTACACGTTACATATCTTTGTATATATATCACATACAACTTACAAGCAAGATAAAAAAAGAAAAGAATTTGTAGGCGTTTGTACTATGCTTTTTTATATGATAAAGGGTTTTTGCAGTGAAAACTTGACTAAAGACGACAAGATCAGCCCCATGGATATGCGATCAGTAAGTACAGCAAGCAACCATTGTTTCCACAAAACTAGAAGCTTCAAAAGAAGTCCCCGAGAACCAAATTTAGTAAATAGTAGGAATCAACAGGAAGCGCATAAGCTAAAGCTACCGCCGCGAGAAGAAAATAAAGTCAGTGGCAGTGGCACGTATATGATGTATATATGATTTGATTTGATCTTGGCCAATAATTTACCATAACAAACAAAAAAAGCAAACCAACCTACCTATATTGTTTAGGCCCGCCTAGCCTCACCACCAATTGTGGAGGAGATGATGAGTTCGGTGGACCACCATTTATATTTATATTATGTGGAATCTTCTTCTCGGATGTTACATGCCAAATATTCGTTATGATGCATGCGTGTTCATCTTGGCTAGCTAGGGCCTTCATTTCATGCCTTTCCCGGCCACGTGGTTTGCCGACAGAAGGCTGTCGAAATAAACCTGGCTTGTTGCAACTTGCATACATACGAAAACTAGAAGTAAATTACCTCGTATCTATATGCATAATTTGTTGGGAAATTTATAGAAAGTTAGGCCATGCACAGCAATTGGTGTACTATGATCATATGTAAGAGCAGAATCAGATAATGAGTGATTTGATTTAATTTTAAGAGGGGGAAAGTTTGGGACAAATCTATGGCTTCAACCCTCCGGCCCCTACCTGCACAGGCAGCAGCTGCAGCAATCGTATCTTTTTGCCTTTTTGGTGTTTTGTCGTCTTTTAGGCAATTGCTTTCAACGCTTTTATCGAGGGCTGCCCAATAAACAAGGCAGGAATAATTTTGTACTGCATTCACATAAGAGCTATATAGCTTATTAGCTCTAGCCTCTTGCTACTTGATTTGATCGATCAAAATGTACCATCCATCCATCCATCCATGTCGATGGATATGCTTTGTGGAAGAGACGAGAATCCTTCTCTATTGTGTTTAACTTGGTGTTTCATTTCTTCTAATTTGCACTTACTCCGAGCTTTAGCTCTAGTTTATTTCTAATAAAGGAAAACACGATATCATTTAGTGAATAAATTTGACAGTCCTCCTATTATTCGTGTCTATATTGGCATTCCTCGACTTCAATCCATAGTGTTTACATAGTAATACTATTGGTACATTTCTTGGGAAAAATAAGGAGACAACACTAAGAGAGAGCAAGGGAGAATAATATAACTAATCCATCTTGGAATTAATCATATGATTCACATATATAATTAATGTAACGATTCATTGAAGATCATATTATGTGCAAAACTCACATTAATGTAACTTTTATGAAGTATTTGAAGACTTTTAGGATTAGGCTTAGGTCAAGATTTAGCCTAAGGCTAATTAATTGAATTCATTGTCCATGTCATTAATGAGAAATCTTTATGCTCAGATTTATATATTATATACGTCGTCAATACTTTCTTATTTTATTTTATAAAAAGCAATAATATTTTATTAATAATATAAACAAAAACAAGTACAAAGCAACTAAGGTGCTGAATATGGATGTAACTGCAACAGTGATCAAACACAATAACAAGTTGAATTGATATGGAAAGAATACGCACAACCCAAAAAGTGATTAAAATCCCTGAATTAGCAACTAGAAACACATCATACAATAAAGATTTGCGAGCAACAGTAGAAACAACCAATCTGTATCGAAAGCCAAAACTATAAAAAATAAAAAAAAATAAAAAATTCCTAAACAAAAAACAAACCACTTCAATATCCTAAAAGAAAGATTATTATTGCAACCTTTTTTTAAACATACTTTAAAAATCTTCCAATTGTTTGAAGTCTTATATAAGGGCAACTCTTAAAAGTAAAAACAGTAATAATCTTTCTATGACAAAGGAAAAAAAACACTTGAGTATATCATATAAGGGCAACCATTTCGTTTTCATTTTTCAGTTTTCGTTTGCACTTCTTTTGAAAACTGAAAAAATTGAAAACTTGTTTAATAAGAGCTCACTTGATAATCATTTTAGTTTCTAGTTTTCATTTTTCATTTTAAGAAATTGAAAATAGAAGACTTGTTTGGTAACAATAATTTTAGTTTTCAACAAAACTGAAATCTTTTTAAAAGTTGTTTGGTAACTTATTTCAGTTTTATGTGAAACTCGGAAGTGGGTTTTTTCAGGACAAATTGTGAATTTAAGATCACAGAATGAAAGTGCATATTACAAAGTTTGTAGTATATTTCGGTGAATTCTTTGAAGTTAGGATGATTTTTTTTGGTTGTTGTAAAATTTAGATATGGAGGCCCCAAGGATTAGACTCTGAGTCTGCAGTTAAACGTAATAGAATTTATGTTTTCAAAATGACTTTTATTTTTTAAAACAACTTTAAAGTGTTTTCAGTTTTTGTTTCATTTTTTATTACCCTCCTTTTTTTAATTCACATATCTTACATCACCACATATACATTGTACTTTAGTCTCAAAACTCGACATTTGGGATCTCCCGACTACGTACGTTCAGCTGCAGACCCAGTCTAAACCTTGAGAACTCAAGATCTAAAATTCGCTATATAAAAAAAATCATAAATTCGAAGGAAAAATGCAATGGACTCTTTGAAACATACACTTTCAGTCTATCACCTTAAATTCAAAATTTGACGCTAAGAAAATTTTCATTTCCAAGTTCCACGGAAAATTAAAAATAGTTACCAAACAACTTTTAAATAATTTTTTTTTACAAACTAATTATTGAAAACTGAAATAGTAACTAACGGGCTTTATGATAATAATTTTTGCAACTTTGACTGATATTTTTCGTTGTTGGAGGAAATGGGCATTCTTTTTGCAATGTTTGAATTATAAGACCACACGACTCTAAAAGAATAGATAGTGTCATTTTAAATCACATGAGCATTCTTTTTCTTATCCTCTGTGTATACATAAATATAGACAAATAATATATAGTAGAAAAGCACTAGTCCACTTAGGTTATATGGGTGGGTTGGAAAGGACCCGAGATCGCGTGTGAAGGCGTTATAGCATGAAGGTAGCCAGCAAGGCCCATATTTTTACTGTGCATTAGCACTGTATTTCTGTAGGTTTGGATAATGCATGATTTACCCCTCCAGTCCTCCCAAGAGGTAACAATGTTTATATATAACATATTAGCGAAGGAATTAATACAACCATCTTCTTCATCATCTGAATATTCAGCTGAAAATTACTATCTATGAAGCTCTTCGGGTTTTCGGTGACGGACCACCGTGACATAGTGCCCATGGTGAAGTTTGAGTGCCACTACTGTGGCCGGAAGTTCGAAAACTCTCAAGCATTGGGTGGACATCAAAACGCACACAAAAGAGAAAGGCAGCTCGAAAGGATGGCCATATTAGAACATGTCCAGCAACATCACCACCACCATCCTCCTCCTCCTCCTCCTCCTCCTCCTCCTCCTCCTCATCATGATCATGATCAGTATCAACGGTCAGCAACAGGTGTCCCCATCATCAATGATCCAATGTTCGTTTCCTCTAGTAGGTCCACAACCGTTGATGGTTGTGCTGGTTATGATACTGCTGGTGGTGCAGTGGTAGCACCCAAAGATCCTCATGGCTTGTACTTGAAACAGATCACAAAACAAGAGGCAGTTCCGAAAGTGGATGAAGAAAACGACGTCGTCGATCTGCGTTTGAGACTTTGAGTCATGCACACTCCAACACCCTTGACTTAGTTCTAATATTCCCAGTCCAGGTTTATTTGAAAACATGTATAAAAGATGACAAAGCTTTGGTAAGCTTTCTTTCCATTGTGTGTGTTGAAATTAGGGCTTGTTAAATATAGGTCAATTTTCATGAAGATGTAATGGATGCAGTTAACATACTCTCTCTTTTTAATTATAGTCCAGTAATCATGTGTCCCGTCAAGTAAGTAATTAATATGTCTACAAATTTTAATGAATTTACAGTATATGTCACTATCAGAAATGAAAGTCTTTGAAAACGTCTCCCTAAAATTAAGGCGTCCCTTACAATCATATTAGTGTGAAACAAATCTTTGACACTTTGACACTTAATAAATTCAACATTTTTGTTTTCCTTATATCATATATATAACACATTGCAGCTAATAGCATCAGGTTCACACCCCCTACTTGGGATAGAAAGAAACAACCCTCTTGCTTTATTAAGCCTACCCGCTAATTAACAGAAGCCATCCATCAAAGTGTTCTAAGTAAATACATCAGGATCTATGCCCCTTTGGATCATAACTTTAGCTTTTGGCAGATTTTAGCTTTCGTTGCGGGTAGAAAAACAAGGTGGTATAGTAGTTTGTCCTTATCTGATGAGTTATTCTTTGTATATATATATAGTCAGTAACCCACTTTGCAGGTAATAGTTTTTTTCTTGGGTTTCCAAAGATCTTTTAATGGAGTTTTATCGCAATATACTTATGTGTGAGTCTACCTCTTGTGGACGTGTGAGTATTTTTTCTTTTTTCTATGCTTGTGTCGGAGGTCTGAAAATTGAGTTCGTTTCTTATGGTACTTTTTCCATTGTCGAATTGGGTCTTTTTTCGTTTTTCTATACCTGTATTGGAGGTGGCTTTTGAGTTTAATTACCTCGACTAAGGTAACTTATGGATTTAATTATCTAAACTAGAGGTGATTTATGGATTTAATTACCTGGTGTATGTATATATAGGTACTTTATCTATTATTAAGGTATGAAGTTTCTAGTAATTCCAATTACAAGTTTTGAGGTAGGTATACCTAGAAAAGAGGGCATATGTTCATAGTTTTGGGTATAATTTTGTGTGATTTGTAGGTGGATAGGTGATTTTTGAGATGTGTATGGTGTATTTTCCATTTGTATTAAATGGAATATGTTCTAAATATATCATAATTATCATGACAAAAATTTACCTAATTTATGCTTTATAGGGGCATAATTGGAACAAAAATATAACCAAAAATGAAAAAAATAATAATATGCAAACATCAAAAGATAAACAAAAAAAAAATGTAATCCTACATGACAAAAGACTTAAATCAACAACAAATACATGAATTGCACCCAATTTCTTTTTTATTTAATTTGGACTTATCCCAAATTTTCTATTGAAATTAACTTGCATCTTTCATGGGTTCAATCCCATTTACCAGAAAAGAAAATTTGAATCTTCGAGTTAATTAAGAAAAAGAAAAATTTAAGAACGAGAGCTCAGTTTGCCCTAGCTCTACTCTGTTGCCGCTGACTTTCCGGATAATTTACATTATACACAATATTAATATTGTTCTTCTTTTGAAAACAAAACAACATACAACAATATCAAATGAGCAAAAGAAATTAGGAGAGCACAGATGGTCCTTATACAACTTCACACTACTTATGATCTTTCAGTGTTCGAGTTAATTAATGAGCAATGTTTGCTTTACAATGTAACAAACAATGTGTATGTGGAACATATTTGGACGGTTCAAATTTAAGCAAAAATAATGTGACGAAAGCTATTTCAAATTTAGAGATCGTTTTCTCAAGTATGACAAGATTGCAAGAATTCTCAACATAATACGTTTTCTTGAAGTCGTGGGCGTTTGCATTGCATTGTTGATGCATGCCTCTTCAACCTCTCTTCTCTTTGCAAATTTTTACGTGGTTTAAAGAAAATAAGGCCCTATTTGGTATATCCTATTCAAAAAAGTAAATTTAAAAACAATGATTCTTTTTTTAAAACATGAGTTTTCAAATAGTGATTTTAATATTTAAAAACTTGTTTGGTATTGAACTCCAAACTATTTTTAAGGTCTAAAAAAATTGAAATTAAAATCAGAAAACCAAAAACCCTAGATTCTCTAATTGAAATTAACAAAAGAAAAGAAGAGAGCGAGAAGAGAGAGACGAAATGAGACGAGAGAGGAAGGAGAGAGACATAGAGAGAGAGACGAGACGAGGGAGGAAGGAGAGAGAAAGACATGAGAAAGAGGAAAAAAAAAATATAAAACCTCTTTTCTTTTTTTTAATAAATAATTGAGGATGTTTTTGAGTTTTTAAAAATGAACCTATCAAACAGATTTTTGTGACTTTAAACTTAAAATCTGTTTTTAAATTGATAAAATTGAATCCAAATACCTAGGATACCAAAGGGGCTAAGAAACCAATCCACGACTAATTAATCAACAATAATGCTATTATTTTCTTATGGCAAACTACGTAGCACGTGGACCAGTTTGACAAATCAATAGTTTTCTAAGACCAAGTCAACCCTAAATTATTGGGAGATCCACGTGTACCGAACTGGAAGGTAGTAAAGACCATCCGACACTTCACGGTGCAGCTTCCAAAAGAAAACGATAGATTATTGTACGTACAGTTTTTGGCCCCCCATAAAAATTCGCTTTCATTTCGAGCCCAAAATATATGCAGAATCTAAACAACAATGTGACAAAGTCACAGCATTATTTAAATATTAGAGGAGCATGTTAATTTCAATGATTATTAAATTTAACAATTATATATATATATATATATATATATATATTCACCAATACTATTTCAAGATGCTCATTAATTTGACAAAGAAACCCCGTTTTAATTGTCTTAATTATTTTGAGTGGTTTTGCTTGCACATAGATAATGGAACACAGATCCTCGTCACATCCTCACAAATTAAGACAATGGTTATTTTTCAGCCCTTCCTATTTAATCAAACCTCATTTGACAAATGAGGGCACCGCAAGTCTCTCTATAAAGTCTCTTGCTCTCCCATAATAGTTTCCGTCTATCTCTTTCTCACGCTCTCTCTCTTTGCTCGTCAACCTTGATCGGCCGGCGAGAAAGATGAGAGAGATGGACGAGATGCGGTCAACTTATGTGTCACCCTATGGGCCCAGTGGTGACCGGAGCTTTGACAATGAGGGTTATGCGTGGGAGAGTAAGAAAAATTCATCACATAAATCTTCGTCAATCTACAGTTTCAGCCAATCAGAGCTTAAGAGACAACGTCGAGTAGCCAAATACAAGTCCTATGTCGTTGAAGCCAAATTTAAATCCGCTTTAAAGAATGGGGTACGTTGGTTCAAGAACAAGTATTCTGCGCTTGTATATGCGTAGATTGAGAGAATGTAAAGGAATCTATCTCAGATATGCCAAAACATTTTGCATGTAAATTCTAGCTAGCTAGATTTGCATGCATTTGGGGTGTTAATTAGCCTTCAATTAAGGTTGTTTAATTAATTCTTTCAATTTAGTGTGATCTGTCATTCATATTTTCCAGCCAACACTTTTTGTTCAATTTATGTTATGGATTATTAACATGAGAATCATTCAAAAGGCTTTCTGGGATCAATGTGATAAATGTCAATCAAGGTAGTATTATGGCCAATTCTTCTTCTTCTTTGATAATTTGTCGAATCTGAAATGTTTAAGCTAGACATTGGCTCATGAATTCCTTCTTATGATATATGGGATTTACAAAGAGCGAAAAGATGATTGATCTTGGTATATAATCTAGATCAGCTTAAGGTTTGTGAGAGTATAGCATATTAATTTGTTTAACAAGAGAATGTATATTTACCAAACAGGAAAAATAACTGCAAGCCATAAAGAAATCGGTTACCCAAAAATAAGCAAAGAAGAATGTTTACGTTTGAACTCTTATGAATGTGTTGGTTGGAGAGCTTTCTCTCGACTTATTAGATGACATAAATCTACAAGCGTATGTCATAGAACCAAAAACGTTTTGGCTTGTAGAATAAAAAGTTGTTGAGTTTTCTAATAATATTATTGTTTTCTTTTATTTATTAAAATTTAGTATGAAATTTCATTTATATAGGAAGTTCATACCAACGAGTCAAATATTACATTCCCACACCACAAGTATACTTACAAACATGAGAATGCAATTCCATATCTATTCTCAAGCTCCTAAATCTTGAACAACACGAGTTATCATCAAGATTTAGAAGATCTATTGATTAGGGGTGGGCATCTCATCCGAAAAATGCGCATATCAACTATACTGAACCGACAAATTAATTTGGTTAAATTATTATTTTTTATTATCAATTCTTCTGATCGGATCTGCACCGAAATATTTAGGGCCTGTTCGGTAACATTTTCAGAGGATGTTTTCTTCAAATATTTTCAATGAATGAAAACAAGAAAACGAATTTGCATTTTCATGAAATGAAAATGTGTCAGGTAGATTAATTAGAAAACATCTTCAGAAAACAAAAACAATGAAAACGTGTCTGGTAGTACAATTTGAAATAATAATATTTGAGTTATTTTTATGAAAACGTTTCCCATGAGAATGAAAACAACTTTTTTTTTCTGTTTTCTACAAGTACACATGAATTTATTTTCATTTTATGAAAACATTCTCAGTGTTTTCTGTTTTTGGGCCACCAAACGTGTTTTTGCCTCATTTTTGTTATCTGAAAATGAAAACAACCTCTTAAAAAGCTACCGTAGTTAAAAGACTAGGTAACAATATCCCTAATCTGACGAAAATTTATACCAAATTGATATTTATAATTCATTTATTATTTATATATATGTCAACTTATTAGTGGTTGGATATGAAGGTTATTCTAGGTTGTGAAACACTAGAACATATCACACATTAACTCTAAATTAACAATGCCTCTTTTAGTTTTTCATTCAGCCGCACCCTCAAACCTCAAGCACCCCATCTCTAAGCCATGGCAAAGGGTAAGGAGGACTAGGGCAGTTACTATTCATGTGAATAGTGGCTGCCCTTACAAAAAACAATGTGTGTTTCCACCCGTTGCCATGGCAAAAGGCAAATACTATTCATTTTTCGTTTTAAAAAAAAAAACCTAAATAATTAATTTGGATAAGATTTTTGGGTTCGTACGTGTCAATATTTATTATAAAATTCATATCTCATAATCAGATAAAATTTTCGGTTTTAAATTTCAAATTGGAAGTGATGAAAATTTTGTGTAGAAAGTGAAAAATAATATAATTTATGAAATTGTATGAGGATTTGGTGTTGAAAGTGAAGAAGAATGGTAGGTATTTATAGGAAAACAAACTTCAGAATTTTTTGCCCAAAAAAAGCCCCACCATTGGATTTGAAAAAAAAAAAAAGACAAAAGCATCGGCATGACCAGAACGCGACCCCTGTCAAGTTACCGCTGGTCGACGTCAGCACTGATGTCACCCCGCATCAGGTTGGATCTCGGGCTGTTTCCCCCCGTGGGCTGGCCCTGTCACGTGGAACTCGGGCCTTGCCAGGGCTATCTTGGCCCGCTGGAACGTGCTGCCTAAGCTCAGGCCCTGTCCTGCCCGAACTTGGGTTTGTTGCTGGAGTTGCTCTAACCTCGAAGCATTCGATTGATCTCATCTTTTTGTCAGCTCAAATCAGCCGCACCACCACCATCTTGACTTTGTTTTTCTTTGGTTGCAGTACACGAATCAGATTTGGATTGAAGATTATTAAGCCTCTATGCTGTAGTTTTTGGCTCTTTTAAAATAATTACATGGTTGATTTGTAACATTATTTGCTATTTTCTTATGTACTTTTCATGTTCGCTTGTGACTTTAATTTAAGTTCTTTGATTGAATTAAACTATTGATCTTTTATCTTTCCATGAGTAATTTGGAATATTTATTCTGTGAAATGATTAAAAATTATATTTTTATTACATAATTAATATTTTTTTTAAACCAATACCACTGGCCTACCGAACTAACATGAACCGATTATTAGGTTAACTGATTCAAACGATTAAAGTTCATAATATTCGGTTAACGGAAGAGAAATTGGCCTACCAAAAATTTTGATATGGTTAATGAAAGAATCCTCTACTATTCCGAACCGACCCGTACCCGGCCTACTAATGATAAAAAGGAATCAGTCAAAACAAAATAAAAATGTTGGCTTTCTAAATAGTCATTCTACACTATAATGAAGGATTGGATAATAAAAGCAAAACACACAGAACTGGAACAAAATGACTCATGAAAGTTGAGCTCGACGCAACTAAACGGCCAGACAAAACAACATTCACACTTTAATTTTTGAAACCCTTGAATCTCATAACGCGGGACCCAAGGCCCAAAGGAAAAACGAAGCTGTGGCCCAACCCAATATGCACTGGATGTTTCATTCGTCTTCTACTATTTGACTTTTTAAAAACTACTAACGTCACTCTGCGGTGCAAAAAGAATCACATACTCTCTCCTCCTTCACCTGACACGTACCCCCAGTTGCCCTGGCCACGTCACTGAGCACACATTCCCCACATGCACTGATCCGTAACTTTATCGTGTCCCCTTACCATCTGAGGGCCACTCCAACACACCCATTTGGAATTTGAAATGAAGACCCTCTCCAAAGAGACGTTACAAACTTATAACTTTGTCTCTGTTTTTTATTTTTTTGAAAACAGATTTTATTATTAATCATTATTTTACAAAACACCAAAGTCCCATTCTATCCCCCATTTATTGCTTTGAACTACACAGGGGGCCTCTCTCTCTAATGCTGTTGAGACAGTGAGAGTGAGTTTCTGAATGAAGACTCTGACCTCAGAGAAATTAAAAGATTTCCCATTTGATTGTGTTCCTTACCATCTCTGCTGAATCTTTCATTGCTGGCTTCACTTTGTTTGTTCCCCACCACCATCTCCAGGAACACAGAGAGAGAGAGGCTTTGCTTAGCTGATCCTGCCCATTGTTTTATTGTAAGTTTTTACTTTGAATTTCAGTGTAAAGTTGGAATCTTTGTTTTTGGTTTCTGGGTTTGTGATTTGGGTTTAGATTTGTTTTGCATCTTGTCGTGGGGGAGTGATTGGTTGCTGAGGATTTGTGGGGAATGGGTGGATTGGTTTCTGTACAATACTACATTTATGTAATTTACTTTAATGATGTGGTTGTTGGAACATGGAAGCCTACTGCACTGAATGTTGACTTTTTATTTTAATTTTATGTGCATAAAGTTCATTTTTCCCCCCTTGGTTGGGTGCATAGAGATGCGAAAGCTTCTTTTCATTTGTTTTCACTTTTGTTTTCTCAACAGCCAAATAATGGGGCAACGCTTCACTTCATGCTTAAATTAGGCACCAGTGGATTTTGGGTGTTTGATAATCTAAAATGGGTTGTGAAATTTGTTGGTCCTATTTGATTTAGAAAATTAGATGCTTGAAGTGTATACGATAGAGGGTAAATGCAAGTTTCATGTCTTAAGTGAAGCAGACAGGTCAGAGATTGCAGCCTTTATTATAGTAGTATGAGTAAACTGAGAAAATGTAGCTAATCATGTGGAGTGCTTTTCTTGCCTTGATTCAGCTTCTTGAATGTCATAGACTACGCTATGCTAGAAGATACCAAGTATGATCACAAGTGAAGAGATATTAACTATAGTTTCAGCTTTATAATTGATGTGCTTGGTGAGGTTCACACTGCCTTGATCTTGAAAGCTAGAACAATAGTTAACCAGTATCCATTACCATAGGAATAATCTTCCCTTAAGGACATATAGAGAGATGCACAACATTCTGTTTTTGGTACTAGATGCAAATAATTGTTTATGGATGTGTTCCACTGGTTGTATATTTATAAAATTATTTTGTTTTGCTCAAGTTGCAGAGGGAGTTCGGTAGTGGAGCGCAAATTGCTGTTCTCCATGTTTCTTTTACTTAATTGTTGAAGTATTCCTAATTTTTGCATCAGAAAAATGGGGGTTGAGAAAGAAGGTTCGAAAAGTGGAGCAGGTCATGTGGGTGGTTTCTTTCAGCTGTTTGACTGGACTGCAAAATCTCGAAAAAAATTATTCTCTAGCAAGTCAGATTTACCAGGTATTGTATCTGCATAAGGCATACTATGTTTATCTCTTATGGTCTTGTATCATTCTCCTATTTCATGGTTGGTTGTTTTGAATTTTGATTTCTTTTTTTTCTTCTTTGTTTTTTAGAAAGTTCAAAACAGGGAAAGAAAAGCTATGGGAACTTGCCAATGACGCGACAGCATCTGGTGGGAATTCAGTTTTTCAGTGTTCTTGCAGTGCTTATTTCTTTGGACCATTTTGGTATGGTGTTTGAATCTAATACTATTTACAATTCTTGTTATATTTATAGGTAGATGAGGATGAAACTGGGGTAGCGCCAAGTGTCAAAGGTAGCAGTGATTATAGTTGTGCTTCATCGGTTACAGATGAAGAAGGATTTGGAACAAAAGCCCCTAGTGTAGTAGCCAGGCTTATGGGATTAGACTCCTTACCCACATCCAATTCTTTGGAGCCCTACTCTACCCCATTTTTTGACACTCAATCTCTCCAAGATGCTCCTTACCACAGGAGAAACATTGACTGTTATCATGACGATCAGTTAAGGTATTCTGGTAATCTGCTAAAAAATATGGAAGGGCCTACCCGGAATCCTTTGGAGGCAAAGCCCCAGAAGCTCAGGCCAATTGAGAGGTTCCAAACTGAAACATTGCCTCCTAGATCAGCTAAGTCTATCCCAATCACACACCATAAACTCTTGTCGCCTATAAAGAATCCTAGCTTTGTTCCCACTAAGAATGCTGCTCACATAATGGAAGCTGCTGCAAAAATTATGGAGCCAGGACCTCAAGCTACTGCCAAGGCCAAAATGCCTCTAGTAGGGTGCTCTTCAGTACCCTTGAAGGTTCAGGCTCTCAAAGAAAAGGTGGAGGCTTCCCGAAAAGTGCCACTGGTTGGGTCTGCTTCAGAAACCTTGAAAGGTCGAGATTTAAAAGATAAAGTTGAAGCTGGTTATAAGATACCGAGGCCTTCTGAGGTGTCACGAAAGCCTGTTGAGTCAAATGCTGCTAAGTATCTTAGGGGCCAGTCTTTGAATAAGAGCTGGAATGGATCTGTCGATTTGTCATTCGGGGCTTCTTCTGATACGGAAGAAACTAGAGGAAAGTCCATTTCTCTTGCAATCCAAGCAAAGGTCAATGTTCAGAAAAGAGGTCAGAATTTAAGTAGAAATAGAAGCTTGGTGGGTCAGAAAGAACAGAGTGAGGTAAGCTCAAACCAGTCCTTCAGGAGCCAACCAAATGTTCAGAAGAATTTGCATAAGAAACCTTCTACATATAATGCTTCTGGTGCTCTTAGGCAGAACAATCAGAAACAAAATTGCCTAGTTGATAAAGAGAAATTACCTTCAAAGCCTCTGGTTTCCAACTCGCAAGGTAGAAAAGTGCTGTCTGGGGATTCTTCTTCTGGACGTCACAGAAGCTCAATTCGAAGTAGTGGAAATTCCAAAATTGGATCGAGGAAGTTGGGCTCAGAGGCGATGGATAGTGATAAAGAAGTGTCCTATTCAAATGCAAGGAATTATCCTAGGAAGAAACGATCAATAGATGGGAACTTTCAATATAACAAAAATCAGGCTGTTGGTGATATGTTGAGTGAAAAAAATCAGAAGCCAGTTCAATCTAATCCAATTACTGACAGGAACTACAGTTGGGCTGAAGATAGCAGAAAGAAAGGCATGGATGTTGTTTCGTTTACGTTCACAGCCCCACTTACACGTTCACTGCCTGGGACTGAAATCTCAGCTCAGGTTGCACAGAAGAATACTAGTCTTTGCATGGATCACGGGGGTAAAAGATTGTTGCTTGACAAAGACAGTATGAAGCTATCTTCACTGGGTTATAATGTAATAGGGGGTGATGCTTTGAGTATGCTTTTGGAACAAAAGTTAAGGGAATTATCTTATGGGACTAAATCTTCTAGTCATGACTCCATGAAAGAAGGCTCAGCTTCAACTGCTTCAACTTTTGATTTAAAACCCAAATTTAATGCAGTTAGTTCCATGCAAAGGTTAAATGACCAGAGAAACCAACAATTGGTTACAGAGAAATTGGGTGGCCGATATGAAGCTGACTTTTCATTCGCTGACTCTCCTGCGTTCAGATTGAAACAGAACTTTCAGGTATCACTGGCTTTCACCATTATTGGCTAATTTTTTTACAATGCTGGTCAGCTTATGGCCCCCCGGGCTTGGGTTTTTCTTTTTTCTTTTTCCACTTCTTTTTATCCCTTTTCCCTTAAAGTTAAAAAATTACCGGTGGCATAACTTGGCACTACTGCACCTGACTGTAGCTGACACAACTTTAACATTTTCAGGGAGTCAATAAGACGGACGAATATAGCAGCAGTCATGGTGAAGCTGGACTCTTGCTCAGTGGCCGACATCCTAGTCCAGTCTCTGTTCTGGAACCTTCTTTTTCAAATGAAAGTTACGACTCTTCAATTAGCACTGATAGTAACAGTACAGAAGGTATATAAGATGCGTGTGTTTTTTGTTATTGTGTTCCCGCTCTTTGAAAATGTATCTGATTTCAGAATGTCTGAACACTTTTTTTCGGTTTCTTCAGCAAGCAGATTGTGTTCATCCGTTCAAGCTCAGGAAGTTCATGTTTTCAGTTCTTCAAAGAAGTTCCATTCAGTAGAAGCTGACACCGAGTTGTTAGATTCTGCTTCTTCAACATCTACAGGAACTGTGGCAAGAAACCATGCAGCTACAGTTTACATGCCAGAACCTTTGAGATCAAATGAGTGGGAATTGGAATATATAAAGGGGACACTATGTAATGTGGAATTGATGTTTAGAGACTTCTCGTTGGGCCGAGCCCGAGAGATCATAAATCCTCATCTCTTCAACCTGTTGGAGAGTCGAAGAGGACAGTTGGAAGGCGACGGTGGTGAGTCCAGGCTAAGGCGAAAGGAATTATTCGATTGTACAAGTGAATGCTTGGACTTGAGATGCAGGCGTTATGTGGGTGGCGGATACAGATCATGGGTGAAAGGAGTAGCAATGGTGAAAAGAAAGGGGACTTTAGCAGAAGAAGTGTACAAGGAATTCTCATGTTGGAGAGGCTTGTGGGATTGCATGGTGGATGAGCTTGTGGACAAAGACATGAGCAACCCCTATGGCAGATGGCTGGACTTTGAAACCGATGCATTTGAGCTAGGAGTAGAGGTTGAGGATCAAATATTTAATTCTTTGGTAGATGAAGTGGTTGCTGATATCCTGGAATTGTAATGCCTGAAACATGTCTATATATCAGCTCCACCTAAAATTCTCGTGCAGATGATCTTGTAGTATTTGGATACTTGTTAGTGTTCAAGTTATTGGTTTATTTATTGCATTTGATTCATCAAGCTTTGTGATTCAAACTAAGCAATTGCCATGTTGTTTTTCATCAAGTTGAGCTTCCATGTATGTTCTGTGTGGAAACAATTAAGTTGGCATACCCCTCTTGGTGTGTTTGAACTTCGAACTTAAGATCGAGAGATGTGATTGTAAGTTTGATCATATCTCGAAAATCAAATGGCAAAAAGAGTTTCTGCAGTTGCAGGAAGATCTCCGGATGTTAATTTTTTCCTTCAATCATATATGAAGTTGAGCAAAAGATAGTGACTTGTAATAATAACAAGGAGCTGTGTCCTTTGGAGCAAATTAAAAGTGATGTGGATGGGCTGTTATTATAACAAGTTGGTCACAAGAATAGACAAGTAAAGCAATATGGATGGTTAGTATGGAACAATCATATTTAACAAAGAGCATTCTTCTTCTTCTCATAATGGCAAAGTTGGTAAGCTTTTAAGATGGACAAAAAACATAAAATTGATCTGAAATTTCTCTCGAAGTGGGGGTTGGTCTCTCCAAGTATACGACGACAAGGTGGAAAGTGGCACCAGCTAAATTATTCCATCAAAGAGATGAGGACAAAAGCATTATTATATGTATGCATGCCCATATATTATATAATTGACAGTGTGTGAACTATAGGGACACTCTGAAACCCCCAACAGAAGTTTATGAAGAACTGGAAAACTCAATTATTCAAATAGTAAACAAGACTATAATCTTATTATTGCAAATGATTCCAGCATTTTTGTTTTTGACAGTTTTTGAAAGTAATTTCTAACTCAACTCACCTTGAACATTTGAATAATGATTCTTGTACAATCTTTCTTTTCTTATGCACAAAATCAACTACCAGAACAATTTTGTATGAAGATAGTTTGTAGAAGAATCAAGATTCAGACATAAAATTTTGCTCTCCACATTTTTGTATCAGCAACATTAGTGTCCTTCACCAGTACTTCCACTTTCCCATAACCAAGCTATCCTCTCCCCTTCATCCCATAATTCCAATTCATTGTGACACTCAAAGCCACCTGCCCAACCCCAACTGAGCCATTCATCATCAAAGGTTGAATTCATTGATGATGAGAAAGAGTACAACTCTCCACTGCCACTTTCTGCATTTGAGCTCCAGAGACTTGTACTCTTCCTACTCTCACTCTTGGTCACTTCATCGGTAATACTACCCTCCATGATGATCCCATCTTCCCTCTGCTCCTTAAATCCAACATTCCCACTTGGATCCACAACCCCACTCTCAAGCCCCCTAATTTCACTTTCTACACATTCACATAGACCCAAGACCTCCTTTTCTCCATTATTATCTCCACTTAAAACAGTTGAACTAGTAATGTTTACTTTATTCCCAAGGCATAATTCTGCACCCTCTTTCTGATCACCACAATGGTCCAAATTAATCCTTTCTGTACTGTCCAAACAAGAACCTTTCAAACCCAACATTCTTATTGCCTCATCTCCTTTCTGGTTTTCCCTGGCTGATGGCTCAAGTTGAAGCACTACATGATCAGCAATATTGGTACCACTCTGCTGAGGCTTTGCTTGTGATCTTTGGGGAGATGGGGCCAATACATTCTTGTTCTTGTTCATGATAGATGATCTGTTTGCTCGAGCAGCAGCTCTACGGTCCTTGAATGAAGCAGCTGTCTTCTTCCCAACATTCGTAATGGTGGGCAGATAATCGTTTCCCAGATTGGTAAAGGTGTAAATTTTTCTACTCAAATGAGAGTTCCAGTAGTTCTTTATCTCGTTGTCTGTTCTTCCTGGTAAATGAGCGGCTATGAATGACCACCTGCAACAGTTTGCTCAAATTTTAGTAATATAATGATTCAATTGAATTATATCTCAATATGTAACAACTACTTGATCATTGGTTTCTTTTCTTGAATAGTTAAAAAGGAGGAAGTGAGCATTAAAAATTTGACTCAGCAATTTATTCAATAATATCCAATGGCCAGAAATACCAGTGCCAGTGATTTTGGCAATCACAAGATCCTATAAATGTAGCAATATGGTCTCCAGTTCATAGTTTAACAACACAAACATGTTATGTTGCCGGACTGCCCCAAAAAAGAAAAAAAAAAAACATAATGCTTCTTTGAGCTCCTCTCAGTTGGTTGTGTTCCTAACCATCCTTACTAAAATTAGCAGTTCTCTAGAGGAGGGATCCCAAAAAGAAATTAAGAACTTGATTAACATCCCTCAAATATAAATCCTTTTCGACATCGGCAATATCACAATGCAGCCATAATCCAGTAATTAATCAAATTAATTAGCAATGTTAGCAGAATTGTAGATCGATGGACAGTGATAAGAGTTGTTCCAATTAACACAAATATTAGAGTCTCTAGAGAGCTTGAATCTAGCTTAGCATAACCAAGTTGAAAAATGGTTCTATAAAGTATCAGGCTGCCGGATCTCTCCTGTTCAAAGAGGGATTTTAATAAAATCAGAACTCACAAACTAATTAAGAACGAATTGAGGATGGTTACATTCATATTTTCTGAGCATAGATATATTATACAGATAGAAAAGCTGGCCAAAGAGAACTATATAAAAAGATATTTATATAATTAAAAAATGAATACCTATTACCCAAAGCAGTGTGTAACTTAACAATGGTTTCTTCCTCCTCAGCACTGATGTTCCCTCTCTTTAAGTCAGCCCTCAGATAATTTATCCACCTCAGTCTGCAACTCTTCCCACACCTCAGCAATCCTTCATATCACACACAAACACATTGAGTTGTGTATATTTACAACCAAATGAAGACACACTGGGAATATATATAAAGTATCCTTTATTGTAAAAATCTTTCAAGCCGAGATAGCTACTATATCTATATATATATGAATATTTAGACCTGCATTATTGGGTAAAGATCTCCAAGAGCCTTCTCCACGAAGTTGAATGTAGTTGGTCAAGATTTCGTCCTCTTCAGCTGTCCATCTTCCTCTTTTGAGCCCAAGTTTCTCACAGCATGGTGCTCTTCCCATCTCTCTATGAGAATTGAAAGAGAGGCAAGGCACATATACAGCAGTTATAGTTGTGCGCGTGACGCTTCTCTCGTGTAGTATTAATAATATTAATCTTTGCATAGCATAGGAGGAGTTAATGTAGACGTACGTGCGGTGGCTAAGTGTTGTTCGTGTCCTCACTAGGTTGATTTGTCGGGCCACAAGTACTAGTTAATTAGTGATCAAACTCTATGCTTAAGGAGAAAAGCTTATGTAGGGCTTAACCCGATTCCGGCAGTGCTAAGCGGTACAACATTTTAGGTAATTTCTGCAGTTCTGAGTACCTAACAGTGCGTTTAGATGAGGAAATTTCAAAGTACAAGAGATTTCATAAATGACGGAATTTAAAATGACGAATATTAATGTTATAGAATTTGTAAAAGTTTCTTGTTTGGGCGGCGGATTTAAAACACGAATTTAACCTTTATTTGTAAAGCTATCTTTTTTAAAAACTCAATCTCTCTTGGGATTTTAGAAATGACGACTTTTAGATAGAATTTAAAGTTGGGATTTATGATATCAAAATTCTATGTTTTTTCCCACGCGGAATTTCTTAATTTCTACTTTTTTTTATCCAAACACGGGAATTGGTTCATGTCAATTTATAAATTCTAACTTTTGTCAAAATTCCAAGTTTATTTTCCTCGTCCAAACGCATTGTAGGATTTAAATAGGCTATAAATTTGGTAAATGCACAATGATAAAGACGTTGCACCTAAAGGAGGGTGGGCTATAAAAAAATCCCACACAATTCATTCAATTGTTCTTAGCCTTGTAGCCGATATAAAGCGCACACACAGGCCCTTCATTTTCTCTTCTAAACTTTTAGCTAGCAGACCCTTGGAAGCTAAAAAAATTCCGTCTACAATACGTTTTGACAATTTCAGTGGTCCAATACATTATTATTTATTGCATAGGTTTGGCCAAACAATGGATCCCTATATATATACATATGCTTAGCTTGCTAGATACTATAGGTTTTATTTCTTCTTCTTCTTCTTTATATTTCTCCCCCATGAAAACACAAAACGCAGCATGCAGGTACGTTCATGGCCCTCAATTGCATAAATATAGAAGCTTTTGAAGGCCTAGCACCATAGAGTTTTCAAGGCTTGGTTTGGTCTTATTCATATTTTCTGACCCCATGCATGAAAAGACTCATGATTTTTTTGCCCTATGATCTGGAAATGTGTAGAGATAGAGGCTTTAGGCCGTTTTCACAGATTTGGGGTACAGATTTAACTGTGACAGCTAACCTAATAAATAGGATTTTTGTAATTTGGCAAATGGCGAGGTTGAATCTCAACACATTAATAGATTTTAGGGACCATCACCTCAGAATGTCAATGTCATTCGTAGCAAAAATTAAATTGGATCACATGCACTGTTGATCAATATTCAAGCAGGCAAAGCCATTAAAGTTACCATATACCAGTCTCAAATTTCTTCTTCTTCAATGAGGGAGAGGAGGGAGAAGGTCCACCAGCAGCAACCCTATCATAGTATAGTAATAACTAATAAGTAATTGTCCTTCATGCTATATTTTCCGTCTGTCCAGAATTTTAACTTTTTGGGTCAATGAACTGGCCAGAATTGTAGGATGGTGGAATTGAAGAGTTCTCATTGAATGATAAGATGAGATACGTTTTACCAGTGAAGCTCTGGCTCTGGCTCGGTTCTTGAAGGATAACCAATCGTTCTCCGTCAATGCTAAACTCGTGTTTATTTTAAAATAATACATGCGAAGTTTAAATTAATCTAACTTACGAGAAGTGGGATTCAAACTTGGGTGCAGGGAGGTGGACTCACTGCCTTGACCCACTGGTCCAACTTGGGCTCAAGGATAATATTTCCATCTGATAGAGACCACTTGAATTTACAATATCGGTGTTGGATGAAGAGATAATTACTGTCGTGTTTTACATATTTACCAAAGATAATCTCAACTGGCCGCCACTTAGGGGGGCAAAATCCAAAATTCTTACCGCAGATCAACAACATCGATCCTTAAGTTGGAGTTTATAAAGACATGAGAACAATGCTCGTAAATTGGGGTTCCATCCAAAGGCTCTTCATGGGGATGAAACCCACGCTGGTCACAATTTCGAATTACGGATACACCACCTGGGTCCGATAGATGAAAAATGCCGTGTGGACTGCAATTACATGGGAGACAAGTTAGCACGCTGATTAATTTATATCTCAAATAATACATTATCAATTGATTTTCATCAAAAGTTAAAGAAAAAGAAAAAATAATAAAAACCCTACCTGGATGTATCTGTTGGCGCCATAACGATTGCTATTGCTTCTGGTAACATAATCTGAAAAAAAACGAAGAAAAAAAACATAGCAACCCTTTATATAGAGTGCAATAGAACCTTGGAGAAATAGAACAAATAAGCAACGGATATGCAAGCCTAGAATTGGACGGAAAAAAAAGTGGCATTGCGCTTTACCTGATATGAGTAATGAGTATGCAGATCAACTGATGACATGAAACAGGTCTGCGATGGGTGTGTCTGGCACATCACACAGATATGAAATGAAAATAATGATTATATGTACAAGAAAAAGAATAACAAACAATTAACGCCCACTAAGGCTATTGAGACACTTACATGAATCCACCCAAGAGAAAAAAGAGATAATCTGTCTTGAACCTCAAATACTTCTTCCTCATTCAATGTTTGACACTGAGCATAAAACAGAGATCAATATTGTCAATGGAAAATAGACAAAAGCACTCTAAAACAATGCACATGTAAAATTGAGAGATGACAGTCAAAATACTCAAGACACTGAGCTTAGATAAAAATGCTTCTTGGATTCCAAATAATAACGTATTAGTAAAAATCTAATGATGTCATCATCAAAAGAAAAATTGGGATATAAGCCATAATCAACCTTAAAACAGCATATGGAAAGGAAATTCATAAGTTAGCATGCGATTTATCCTACCGAATCAGAGGTTGACTCTTGCTTTGGGACTATTAGCGTGGTGATATGGAAAACCTTATTTTTCTGCAGCCACAAGAAACTGAAAGGATAAGAACCAAAAGCATCAACTTATTTTAATTTCCTCATAAAAGAGACTGTTATTTTCTCACCAATGAACCAGCAAGAATACCGCACGTCTCTAAATTTTTTTCTGTATTCGCCCTAGCCAATCTCAAGAAATCGTCCATCAATTTTACTGGCTGCAAGGTAAATTAAATGACATTGGCATCACATTCAAAATAATATGGGGCATTCATCATTAGAAGCTACAAAAAGAATTCCTTAAGATTGTAAATCAACAAGAGAAAGATCAAGTATTACTTTATACAAGAAGGCTCAGCATAGGAAGCTTACAACGTGTAAATGTTGATATAAATTAGAACTTGGCATCCCATCCACAGAAGGTTTGGCAGGTCCTGGTCTTGGATCTGCCACTTTTGATGGAGGAATTGGAGTATATTCTGGCTGCACTCGAGCAAGTACAGGAGGAGGAGAAGGCTGATTGATGACCAATTCGAAAGGATCTTCCCTTATTTCATTAATCAATGAAGGACCAAATTCCTGAGCAGGGCGTGGCCATACACCATCATCCAAGGAGAGCACCGACTCCATTGTAGATTTAATTCCTCCTTGATCACCATCTTTTACAGCCACAACATCAGTTTGTACAACCTGATTCAGGCTACTACCATGGATGACACGAAAATAAGCATGTTAGAAACAGCCAAAATTATTAGGGAAATTCTTCAAAGAAGATCAAGCAGACGTTTTCAACTGAAGAATGTCAAGCAACCTATGATCTTTAAATTTATACTGAGAAAGAAGCAAAACATGGAATAGATATGTGGAAAAGAAGCACAGTTAAAAGGTTTAGACAAGACGTGAAGTATTGCAGGAAGAACACACCCTGAATTTTCAGTAGGGATTAGGTCGGTACTGCTTGGATATTGAACCTGCATGGTAGATAGGTTAATGGAGTTTTACAAGGTCAGAAATAATAAAATTTTTGAAACCACACACTTGAAAATTTACCTTAACCTTTGCAGTGGGTCCTAGCCACTGACCCTGAAGACCATTTGGACCCAAAAATGAGTGTCTAGACAAAGTCTCTTTATTCGGAAGAGGCATATTAAGAGATCTGAAAATTCAAGGAATTGTTGTCATGATTCCCATATCTCAAATCTACAAATTATGGGTATCAGTATAGTTTATACGGCCAGAAGAAATTTACTCACAGCTTCTGGAACTGCTTGTCAATTTGTGTAGTATTTGTTGATACCCGTGAATAATCATTATTATACTTCCATGAAGACTGAGATGTCAAGCTAGAAGGCTGCACATGAAAAGAACAAATTAATTCAGTATTTTGATAGTCTTCCAACAAACTTCAAATAAACTAGAAATGTTACATGGAGACACAACAAGATTATGACAAATCATCTTAAGTGCTTTACAACCCAAACGAATCAATGACCAGAATGAGGACCAACAGAACCAATCCCATAGTATCAATGGAGCATTCAGTACCTGCCTAATGTTTATGCTCAATGAATTATTGTTCACAGGAGGCCATTCTAAAGAAGGTGTTCCCAAACCATATGAAGTGCCTTCTAGGCATTCAAGTTGAGGTAGTTGAGAAACTGCTTGGGCCTCGTTAAGTTTGTTGACTAGGTGTTGGGCTTCTGGCTTTAAAGATTCAAGCTCATCTAGTACATTTAACAGTTTCTGCAATGATGATACGAAAGCCAAGTCAGAACAGGTTCTTGTATATTAAACATGCAAGAAATAGTAACTTCCTAAAAGGATTAGCATAGTTTACCTTCCTATACATACTTCTCTCTTTAGGAGGAAATGTCTGGTAGTCTCGATGACACGGTATAGTTTCAGACACCAAACTGTAAAATGTTAACAATAAGGTTCCACAACTAAATAATTTTGCATGCTATCAATTCTATAACATGGAAAATCATCTAATGACCATTTCTACGTACCTTGAAAATCGGAGAAGTATGACATACAAATCTACAATGTTTTTCTCCTCCCGGTATATACTAGCCTGAGCATTTGAGAAGTATATTTAGGTAAGAAAGTAAACCAGAAAATTTAAACACAACATTAGCTGCAGGATACTCGTACAATGACTACCCTAATACATACCATTACCATATAACCTAATTAGTTAGGAATGAACAGAAAATTACTTATTTTTTCTCACTATCCCAATTGAAATCACAAAACCTATTTCTTTCCAAATTGCATACAGAACTCAGCTTCAATGTGAAATTCAGGCTCAAAATTCAGGGTAAATGGGGAGTCTTAGAACATAAAAATAAAACAAAATAAAAACCCTTAAATAGTTGATTTCAATAAAAGTGCATCATTTGACACCCTAATGAAGTTCTCCGAAGGTAAATTAGCGTTTCACGATCAAATTTAAACTTCAATTACTCTAAAATTTATTACAAACAAAGCGACATAGAATCAAGAGAAAGATAGAAAGAGAAAAAATGGAACCTGTTTGAGGAGATTATCGGCGATTCGAAAGTAAAATCGGAGAGGGTAGCGATTATCGATCTCAACTTTCCGAGCCATTGAATTGATGTTGATCTTCATCGTCTCCGGTGACGAATGCCAGCAACTCTCACGGTATCGCGCACAGAGTTTCAGGGAGGGAAAGGAAGGATCAATGTTCTGAGCGTGTGCGTCAAGTCAAAACTCGGTCGTTTTGGATGGAGAAGCTTTTTGTTTGTCTATGTCGACATGGTGAGGTTACTTACTGAGGTACATAAAGGTTTCGGTCAAGTGCACCGCTCTGACTAAGGAATTTTTGCGACCAACCAGTCTTAATATATTTTCGTTTTCTTTTTTAAATCAATGTTTGTGTACGAGTAATTTGTACTTTTCTTTTTTTGTTGGAATTTGAAAGAAAAATATCATTTAATTGGAGCTTAATCAAGAACGATAAACATGAAATTTGGAAGAAAATAGCCAAATATCAAATTTGGTAACTACGTTTGATTCTATAGAATAACTTGTTCGAACTATAAATTTAAGGATAATTTATCACAAGGGTAGTGATTGGGGTGTCTATAGGATAACTTGTTTGAAAAACCGTCTCAAATGCAACACCAACCGTACTCTCTATCCACATTCTAAAATATGGAGTCCTTTAGAAGCTTCTAAATCTAAGGAGAAAGAAAAGACTCCTAGTGGCTCCCTATAATTTAATGTTGCTTTATTTAATGAGTATTTCAAACCTTTATTTAATGCTAACTATTTTTTATTTTATTTTTTAATAGAGATGGATCAATCAAAAAAGAGTTATAACATTTATGACTCTCCAAATTATGGAGTATGGTTGGAGTTGAAATTTTTTAGAGAGCTCCTAAAATAGCTTTCTTGTATTTTTAGCTAAATTTTAGGAGCTAAGAAATATAGAGCATCATTGTGGATGCTCTTAAACAGCTTTTACGAACGCTATAAGTCTAGTACATTGGACTATACAACTCTGCTATTAACACAATGTTTAGCGGAGTCTTTTTTTTTTTTTTTTAAATTCTCTTTTTTTTATACATTAACAAATCAAAGTGTAATCGTCTATTAATTTTGAGAACACTTTACGCCTGCATCTATATAGTATATGTAAATGTTGTTTAGTTTCAACAAATGGGAGAAAAAGGCAAAAGTGCGCACATTAATTAGTATATACCTTTTATTATAATGCATATGGTATTAGGGTAACATTGACAACACTATTATGTTATGGTGTTAGGGGGAAATTATAGCATTATACATCCTAGAACAGCAATCCATTCCCCATGATCATCACCACAAGCCCAATTAGAATCTGGTAATTTGCAGCCTTGTATGCCTTGCTTCCCTCAGCTTTGATGTGCTCAGGCACATCGAATTTTCCTGCACCATGCAAATCAATGGCAGATTATAAATATGTAACATATCTGACAATAAACCAGAACAAAAAAGTATAATCTCTTGCTGCAAAAAGGCTACCTCTTTCTTCGCCGTAGCCACATCCGGCCCGAATCGTATCTCTAACATCTTGCACCGTGGCCTTGTTGTAGAACAGGAAGTTGCTCAAAATGTTATCAACACAGTCGAGCACAAGGTGTGTTTCTTGCAGACATGGACCGTTGCAGTACTCGTCAGTTTTTGCTGCTGGCACTTTGAGATCTCCACTCTCATTCAATCTGTAAGACTCTTCACAGCTGCTGTAGACCTGAAACAATTTTCCCAAATATGGAGATAACCGAAAACAAATGACGAATTTTCTAGCATTTTTAATGACCAATTTAGTATTATAAATATGTTCTTCTGACTTACATATTTATCATTGAAACACAGCAAGGCTTTGGCAACAATTTGAGCTGGATCCTGCTCTGCAGAGCCTGTTTGATCTGGCACATCACCTCTTTCAGGTGTAAAATCATCTGCCATCCCTGTCAGATTTTATGCCAAAAAATAATTTAAGTTATATTTTTCATTTTTGTGGGAAAAGAAAAGAGGCAGGAAACTAATATATGTTTCTCTGTTACATTAACATATATATATATATATATATATATATATACATATACCTATTTTGCAGCAGAAAGCAGAGAGGTAGATGAAAGCTGCAGCTAAAACTGAGAGTTGGCTTATTGTTAATGCCATGACAGAAGCTTGCAAACTCCAGCAAACTCTCTTGGATGAGAATTTCGCTACCGAGCAAAATTGAAATGTCCAGAGCAATATAATGGCAGCTGCTAAACGCCCATTTTAATATATGACCAACCTGGTGCCTACCATGGTACTTTTTCTTTACTAAATTTAAAAAAAAAAAAAAAAAAAATATATATATATATATATATATATATATATATATACCATCTTTCATTCTCATTTACAGTTTTGACTGATTGAGCATGGCATAAATGTGTGGAAAATGTGATGAAAAAAGTTGGTGAGTTTAAATGGAAAAGGAAAACCGATTGATGAGTTTGGTGTCTATAATGGGTAAAAAATTTGGAGGAATGCAGAGGACTGGAAGGGAGAGAGCGGTTGGCGTACAAGTCACCAACTTTCACTAGCTGAGGACTTTCTCCTGGAGTGTTAGAAATCAAACCTAAAAATGTTCCTTGGCTCTGTACCTTGTCCTACAAGTAAAGATTGCGTTCCATGAGAGATTAATTAGTTTAATGTTTAATTCACGGCCTAATCAATTCCATAAACAAAGGCATTATATTGGTATTGAGACATATGGCAAAAATTGGCAATGAGTTACTGCTAGTGTAATGGTATTAGTGATTAGGCACATAAGGATTAACCAAACCTCAAGGCAAAATGTGGAAAATTGATCCACATTCTTCCACTTTCTTTTCTCTTTTCTTTTAGCGTGAAGATATAAATTTCTCGTAACTGTAGAATATTGGTCTGGTAGTATTTCTCATCTCAATGTTGTATGATGTCTAAACTCAAAACCCTATTTCCGATTGATAAAACAAAAACAAAAATGGATTAAACCAGGTTTCATTGTATTTTAGAGATATATATATATGCATCTTTTGCACATTGATTAAACTAGTTATGGGGGCAAATATTGTCGTAAACAAAAAGTTTGTACAAAATGCCCTTGAAGCATTCATGGTTTCCCACCAACATCTGCATAAGTTCATATTTACTTTTGGTTATGGATGTTTGAGAGGAACACTATTCTTATTAAAAGCTAATTGAAAATTATTACACTGATCAGCCAATTCTAATGCTTATATTATAACTTTGTCATGAACATGAATCCTCTGAACACAACAAACTACTTTGAGCCCTCAATGCCTCTGAACACAACAAATGAATCTGTATGCTCCCTGCAACATCATAAACCAAAAGAAAAAAAGAATTAATAACCATTAAAAGGAGATCAATTAATACTATAACCAGTATAACATACTAATGAAGACTGCATTTCGGAACTTACTGGGGCTATATATCATGATCAGATGTACAGGCAGGTCTCCTTGGAGGGAGCTGCTGGTGCGGCGTTCTCTGCAAATCAAAATTACTTTCTTTATTGTTCAATTTTTTTGAAAAAAACTCAAAATGTATCGATCTATTGATCCAACGCGCAGTTATAAACCAACTAGCTCATAGTCTAGTAGTTAAAATTTTTGTACCTGCAGTTTTGGCTGTAAGGTCTCCACGGCTGCTGTTGATTTTGGATTCACCCCTGCACCTTGCTGTTCCACATCCATGAATTTTTTTATTAAAAAAATAGGGTAAAAGAAGAGTTATTTTCATTTTTGTGGGGATTATTAATACCTTGCATAGTGCCCAATCTGCTGAATCAAAGAAGGCACGTTCATGATCCTACACACAAGAAATTGAGAGTTTTGTTCTTTACATTTTAATGCAATAACACATGAAGTGACTGAACTTTGAAATGTTAATTAATTTACCTTCGAAATTAAAGGCTTCTTCTTTGGCGCAAGTCCCCCATATTTCTGGACAACTGTTGACGCCTGCAATTAAAACGAAAAATAAAACTGCTATAGTCAATAGAGATTAGTGGTTAAATGATCAATCATCCGAATAAAATATTTGAGTGTTATCATTATGGGTCATCGGACTTTTTTTTCTCGGGTGTGTGGATAAATACTCTTAATTATAAATTTTTTTATTTTTTTTGTTCACTTGAAAATCCTTTTAGAATATATGTTTAACAGAAAACCCTATGGATCATGAGTCATGGCCTTTGAACAAACAAAAAAGATTGCCCATAACTTATAAATATGGTTTGATGGGCCATGTTTTGCGGTTAGCAAATCAACGGTCCTTAGGGGCAGGCCTCAATCAACAATCGAAACAGCCCAACTCTTTGGCTGTGGCTGGTCAACACAAAAAGTCAGCAGGAGCAGCAGCTAGAGCTGTGGTAGTCTACGGTCATGTTCATACTTGTAACTACCGTTGCTGCTGCCGACATTTCGAAAAAAAGTAAGACGTACGTTGGCGGATAGACATATTCTCCTGTCGTGTCACAACACTAGCCGTTACTTGTCAAAACAATCCTTTACTAATATCCTAAATGTGGGTCCCCTTTTATTTTTTCTATCCTATGCATCCACACACACCCAAATTTAAATTGCATCTTTGGTTCCAAAACGGTTTGATTAGAAATCACAGATATTTTGGGATCACAATTACAACCCTCGTATTTGCTTTTGGCACAACACAAGAGCATCTAATTTTATGCTTAATGGGATTAACCAAAAAATAAAATGGTAAGTGAATTTCTAATAGCCTCGACAATATTCATGCACAGCCCATTAATATTCCTGTTTGTACTGTACTGTGTTCCATTTAAACGAGTTGAGCTTGTGTCATGATGTGTCGAGCTATTCCGTTTGACATCTTTACTCATCATCAATGTTTTTCTTTTTCAAATACTATGACTAATAATCTCTATATTCAGTCTAATGATTTATCTTCTCAATAGTAAAAGGGATTTCAAATTCGAATTCGCCATAAAAAGTAAAAAGCCGACACATAACGTGAGTTTCAACCTTACTCATTCTCCTGTTTCATAACGAGAAAACAGAGGAAGCTGAACTAATTATTTTTTCCTTGACTAAGAAAGAAATTTTTTTTGGGGGTATTAAAGAAAAGAAAAGGAAATGTAGTAAAAACATAATTAATAAAATATCTGCCACCAACTGAATTTAATTAAAAGTAAAGTTTGCAACTGCCTGCCAAGTGTATGTATGGCCATTGATTCATGCAGCAAGGACAGCCGGATATGGCCATCGAAGCTCTTCTTAATTATACATTTGAAGTTTGAACCGACACCATGGAAATTGGAAGTAGTCTATGGTTGTTAACAACATGTATATATATATATATATACTCTCTGAATTTATTTGTTTTATTTTATTTATGAGCTTAATTTGTCAAAACTCAATATTTTAACAAAACAATAAATTAAAAAGAATAATTAAGGGAGTGTTAAGAACAGAGCACCTCATGGTCTTGGGCAGAGAAATAGTCTTCTCCTCTGTTGCAATCCGCCATCTTTGGCTCTCCTGCAAGATCATCAATCACACAAATCAAAATCATGGGACCAAAATTAAGAACTAGCAAAACAAAAGGGTAAACAAAATTTGACATCATAATGACAATTAAGACATGAAAATTAGAAACAGAAACAGAGGAGCGGGGGGGCTAACAAGAACAATGCAGAAAGATTGCAGAAACCAAAAATGGGGCAGGAGGAGTTTAGAGTGGGTTAATAATGTATATGGTTTGTGAATGGCTTTATATAAAGCCCAAAAAGAGAAAAGAGACTATTGGAGAAGGATAGAAAGGGATCTTGACATTACCTTGTGGAAGAGCAAAGTGAGAGCTGCAACAGAAATAAGGACAAGTTGCGATGCGAAAAGGAACCCAAGGAGGGAAAGAGAGAGAGAGAGAGAGAGAGAGAGAGAGAGAGAGAGAGAGAGAGAGAATGGGGGTTGAGTGAGCAGGTAAGATAAGAATGTATTTGTATTTATCCCTGTAAGTTGTGTCTTAGTATTTAATTTTGATTTAGAGATGAATTTTTCAAACCAATAAAGTTTATCGACCAAGAGGGGGATACGAACTGGAGACATTTTTAAACGCTAATAAAAACTTAAAATATATGGTAAGTAGATAAAAATTAGAAACTATATCTCTCCAATAAGGTCATACAAGATAGCGTGGTTGGGGTTGAAGTTCATGGAAGGTGGACAAATTCAAATGGGGTAGGAGAGATTAGGAGACTGGAAATTTTGTATACTAAAATATCATCATAAAATTTAGAAAATAACCAAAATGAAAAATATAGATATGGATAACTATTGGGCTTGTTGGGATATCACCATCGGTTGGTCCTTTCTAAATTTCTAACACACACACAAACTTTACTTACCGACAACCACTCTTATATTTTATGAGTTTTTGTGCATTTTTTGTTTTAATGCAAATTATTATTCATTATCAAAAGTCCATAGCCCAAAAAAATAAGCATCAGTTTCTTCAAGAAATTTCAATATTTTAGATATCACAAGTTGTATTTTAAATTTAATTAATATTACGGTAGTTCGATCAGATCTTTATTGAATTTGCGTTTATGTCTAAAACTACGTTATTTGGACATATGTAAATGATAAATAATTAAACTCTAAGCTCAAATTGCTTTAATCCTTACGCTTGAAGAAAAAGTACAATGTTCACACACAAGAAAGAAAGAATGAGTATAAATCTTTATTTCCAGAATAATAAAATAAAATAAAATAAATAAAACTTGTGGAAGTTATGAACTCATGGGAAAGTCAAAACCCTCATAAGTTTACAGTTTATTTATTTATTGCAATTCATTAGAATTACGGTTTGAAAATGAAGCTAAACCAGTCAACCCAATGCCTTAATTTCTTAAGAAGGAAAAAAAATCATGTTTACCTAATTTTGATTGTAACCGCAACTACCCTGCATTGTTGTTGGTATATATTAAGCAATTATTTGTAATAAAAACAAAGCACTTTGCTTTTTAATTTTAAATGATATTGAGGGACGGGGATTCGAACTCATGACTTTATATGCAAAAATAGCCATAGTCCTGTGTAAATTTATAATTAAACTTGCATTTGGCAACAATTAACATATGATTCAAAATGACTATTTTTATTAAAACCTTACGGCTCATTAATAAATATTTCTTTCTTGGACCGTCTTTCCTTTATTTGTACAGTGGAAATTTTCTTTTCTATTTCCTATTCTGTAATTTTGAAAAAAGAAAGACTAGGGACTAAAATGCTAGCCATATAATATTGGGTGTCACTATCAATTTTCTTTTTTTCTTTGTTTTTTTGATAGCCCCTAAACCTTAATTTCTCCCAAATTGGTTTGAAGGGAGACGTTATGGCTGAGGTCACCGATTTGAAGCTTGTGTTCACCCAATGGAATTCTTCGGATCCCAAACCGGTCCACAACGCTGAGGTGCTTGCACACATGAACAGCAATCCTGACCCGTTTCTCCGAGCCGGCTGCTATATGGATCTTGTGAAAGCCCACCAGCTGCTTGCTGGCGGCCCATTTGCCATCTGGTGGGCTTGTGAACACCAGAAGAGTGTGGGTCCCATCCATGGACCCAGTGTTTTTAACATCCACGTGTACGTCCAGGGGGGAGAGTGCATTGCAGTCCGCGTGGCTCACTCTCACAGCTTTGCTCAGCATGGTTGAGTTTGCGGTGGCTTTTAGGCTGGTGAGAGGCACGGAGACCAATGTGGGCCCATGTGCCAGATTGTGGGCAAAAGTTGTGTAGCTTAAGCCCAGACCAAATGGGAAGACAACTGGACCTCTGTAGAACCTGTAGGTCCTGCCAGGGTAGCCTCTTGCTGGGTCTGCCCTCATGGCCATATCTGTCATTGGCAAATGGGTTACATAGTTTTGGGGGTACCATGTCATGGGAAGCTTTCCTCCTGTACAAAACATATAATAATTAGTCGGACGACATTAGTTCACTTTGTTGGAAAAGATAAAAATATGTGAACAAGAGTTTGTTGTACTGTCGTTATTACCTGGGTTTGTGGTCCCGAATAGAACATCGGCTATGGCAGTTCCTCCGGCTTGGCCAGGGTACCCAACCCAAATAATAGCGCTAATGCGCGGATCGTTCTTTGCGAACGTGACATCAATTGGGCCACCAGACATCAAGACCAAGATGGTTGGGCCTCTAGAGGCCCTGGCCACTCTGGACACTAGCTCTTGTTGGTGTCCTGGCAAAAGGAGACCGGCTCGGTCTACGAATTCGGCTTCAATGGATTGGTCAAGGCCCATTACCAAGACAGTTGCATCAGCCTGTCTTGCTGCGGCCTCAGCAGCACCAAATAGTTGGTTTCCATTGCAATGAACATCTGTGCACCCAGCTTGGTGTATGGTCCTTGTGTACCTCCCAATTCCTTGTAGGGGTGTAGTGTAACCACATGCAACACCTGCATACAATTACAAAAATATCCAAATGGTTTAAAATTTAGATCAATGTTAAAGAAATTAAGCTAGAAAAAAACAAATTACTAGACTTACCGGCATAATTTCCAATCATTGTGACAGTAACATCAGAATTGGGCCCAATTACTGCTACTGTCCTATGGCGTCTGGTTGAGAGAGGAAGTGAACGCCCACGGTTCTCCAATAGAACAATGCCTTGCCTAGCAGCTTCAAGGGCTAGCTGTTGGTGGGCCGGGGTGCACACGTCTCTTGGGCCTAGATTTCCGTATTGGTGGGCCGATGGTTCGCCGTCGAACATACCCAACCTCATCTGGACCGTCATCGTGTTTGCTAAGGCCCAGTTAATTTCAAGCTGGCTAACGAGTCCCCTTCTTACGGCGGCCTCAGTATGGATTGCGAGGAACGGCCCACAGTCCAAGTCCAAACCTGCTTTAATTGCGTCAGCGGCTGCTTCTTCTGGTGTCCTGGTGTAATGTTGCTCGTCATATAGAACACCAACTGAATCACAGTCCGAGACAATATACCTATTGGACCCAAAAAGTTAATTAGAAAGAGGCTAAAAAAAACAAAGAGAAAAGTGTTCCTAGCTGTATGAATCAAAAAGACTCACCCATTAAGTCTCCATTGGCCACGGATTGTGCCCTTGAGGAGGTCAGGGTCAGCACAAGTAGGCTTTCCATTCACCTGGTTGTAGGAGCACATAACACTAGCAACATTCCCTTCCACCACACAGGCTTTGAAAGGCACATCATATGTGTCCACTAAGTCCTGCTTGCTAACCTGCACATGTCACACGCAAAATCATCACTCTGAAATATTGACAGTCTGATAACATAATATATGACAAGACGGATTAGAGAGTTAAAGATCATGTTACCCTGGCATTGAAATGGAAGCGATTGACACCGTTCCAGTTGTCGAGATCATAGGCAGTGTAATGTTTGCAGCATGCAGCAACCTTAAGCCTATTGCCAGCTCCATCACCTTGGAGCCCCTTGACGTACCTAGCAGCATACTTAGCAGCCAAGACAGGGTCTTCACCAGGAGTCTCTTGGCCTCTGCCCCATCTTGGGTCACGAAAGATGTTCACATTTGGGCTCCAATATGTCAAGCCAGCCATCCCTCCATTGTACATTGCCCTTGCCTCATCAGACACCACCTGCCCAGAAACCAAATATTTTAAAATAAAAAATATTAATTCAATTATCATAAATTAATTTCCCTTCTTTCTTTTTCTTTTTCCCAGTGATCGAGACTGGGACATTATTTTCCTGTAGTTGCCATAAATCGAAAATGGTCCAGTTTTAGTACATGTAATTGTATATAAATCCAAGATAAAGATTCGACAGGCTCACATGGGACCCAAAGAACCGAAAGTAAATATTTGCACCAAATTAGGGATTGCAACTTGCCAAGTTGGGCTCATGAGGATGTCAAGATTGTTTTGGCTCGCTTGGCTCATGATCATGATTTTTCTTTACAAGCAATATGATATTTTATAAAATAAAATAAAAACTTTTATAACGGATCAACGTACTCTTAATCACGATAGCTATAAGAGATATTTAGTCATATATATTCATTCTTAGTACTAAAATTATAAATAAACCCTACACTATTTAATTTCTATAAACAAACAACAAAAAAACTCAAAAAATGAAAGCTGGCCCTATTGAATTTAACTTTGATTATTAAATTACTTTGATGCCCTATTGAGTGTTTTGAGCTTTTTTATGAGGTTTTCGGGTTGAGTTTGTTTTAAGAAATCAATGACAATTTTGTAATTTAAAAGAAGTTAAAAGTCTTTTTGTTATGTTGTAAATGAGTTTTGGGTGTGTTTATAAAGTCCATTTCATATAGGGTTTTTCTTCTTCAGAATTTGGGCTCCTATATTGGGTATAATAGTAAATCTCCCTACTTATAATTAAGGATTAACTTCGAAATGATCGTCTTATCATTATTTAATCCGAAGCATCTATATACGTATAATTTTGATAGGTACCCTTTCTATATGTATAGACCAAGAAGGTGGGTGGACCATTTTCAATAATATCTTGAAAAGAACTAAATAAACAAGAGCAACAACCACAATAATTAACCTACTGAAAATGTCGTTTATTTTGTTTGTTCATGGCATCGTGGGTTTTAAGGACTAAAATCTAGCTTTGCTATTGCTAGCTAGTCAAAGGTCATTATCATTGCCGCCGCTATCCAAATCATGAAGAGATGTTGAATTTAGGTAGCTCACGGAACTTCCAATGCAACCACTATCACCCAAGTATCCATGCAAATTGTACTTCTATCTTTAGTATGACTAATCCAAATTAAGCGATGAAGTAGTTTTCACCAACAGTGTGACATATCATATTATGACACAGTTAATTAAAACTACGAATTAGTAAGTCATGTCAAATTATAACATAACATATCAAATCTAATATGTATAATATACCAATACTCGTCTACACCCCATTAATTTAATATTATAGTGTAAAATATATGACAATTTTGATCACGTGGTTGAGATAAAAGAGTTATGGGCTGCGGAACCCAAAAATGATGGTAAATATATATTTTTATTTAAAGACTTTATTACCTCCTCTTCTTTTTGTAATTCTAAATTTTATACTAATCAGAAAAGATAAAAGGAGCAAGAATAATCCTCACCCGTCCGATTTCCTGCCAGAGAGATTCGTTGAAGGAAGCAGCGGTGGTGATGACTTGAGGGAAGCTGGTGGCCCCAGGGAAGGCCCCACCAAACCTGGTTCCAGGGCCCACATTGGATACACCATGAAGTGCCTCAGACCACCACTCGTAGCCCTGAATGCCAAGCCTGGGCACAGCAATAGCATTGTTCACCAGCAGCCTGATCTTCTCCTGCAATGTCAACCGTCCGATCAAGTCCTGAACCCTAACATGGATTGGCACCGTCACCCTGCAGAACTTCAGGCCTCTGGTTATTGGGTTGTGAGGGTCACAAGCAAAGGGTGGACGAGCATGGACAACTCCAATGGTGCAAAAAGAAAGACACAGAAGAAGAGAAACAAGTGAGAGAAGCTTAGTAATATTGTATGCCATATTAAAATGGAATAATGTGGGGAGTTTTTTTTGTTCTTTTTCTTTTGTTTTGCTCTATTGGGTTTTGTGTGTTTAGGCGAAAGCTTGGCATAGGTATTTATACAGAGAGAATTTAGAAGGTTGCGTTAGCAGGATGGCTATGATGTGGGAAAAATGAGCGGAGAGGTTTTTCATGATTGAGTTATTTCCACGTAGATGATGCGATTATAACTTTGAAGCTAACCAAAACAGAAAAAAGAAAGAAAAAGAGCGTGTATGAGAGAGAGAGAGAGAGAGAGGTGAGAGAGTGTGTCAGTGCAACACGCAGTTGGCAATGGATGGTCACTTAGGCTAAGGGGCTATAGCTATAGTTAAAAAAGTATATGAGCCATGACCAACCATATAGCAAAATGGGCAATAAAGGACATACATCAGATTAGGTCATAAAAATTAAGAAATATTGGGATCACGGACTGGAGAATCTAATTTCTCTTTTGGTACATTCTCTGTCACATTGGTCTTTAAAATGTTTAAATAAAATCGAAGCATAGTTTGATAAAAAGAAAACAAAAATTTACAGGGATTGTGGAGAGAGAGGGAGAGAGAATGGTTATGCAATTTTTTCAACAGAATATCAGATAACTCTCCCAGAAATTATTGCCAAATGAAAGGACACATGGTGGTGACTAAAATCTTGGGTCAGTTACTTGACTCAGTATATGTATAATTTTTGCAGAAACAAACATGGAATAATTTCAAATATATTGATTAAAAAGGACATATATTTTGTTTGCGTGGAAACTTTTCTGTGTTAATAATGCAGTGTTTAGTCTGCGTCGTCCTCTCCCACCATTGGAAACTGACTTTGGTTTATAATTATTTCACAAAAAGGGAGGAGGAGGCAGAAGTTTTTCATGCTCGTGACTTTTTTACCTGTACGCAGACTACACGGGAGAAATTAGAAAGTCAATCTCGTGACTGTGGCTTCAAATTTCTACCAGCGATGAAACAAAAACATTTGTCCTCTTGTATCTTTATTTTGATCATGTGAAGTATATAGTTACTTACTCCACCAAGAGCAAAATTTTACAATGTATATGCGTTTTATAAAAAAAGCTCGTTCGATATCACTAAGTATTTCGACTAGAAATATCGACAATGTATCAAATACTTACAATTTTTTTCGGATAAATTTTTCGAAACGTATCTGATATATATACATATATATATATGTATATGTATATAATATGATATAATATTAGGATGTGAAAGCTGACAGATAAGCTGAAGATTATTCTGTGGCGTGCTGTGTAGAATGAGAATTATTTATTTGTGAGGACCCAAGTATGAGATGAAGGAGAAGGAAATGGAACTAGCTAGCTTCCAGATAGGCCCATATATATAAGAGAGTGAGCTTCATACGCTATTGCCAATCTTTATGTTACAACCTTATCCTTCAGTTTAGTCAATTGCTTTATTTTCTTAATTAATTTCTTCTTTTTGATCTTTCATTTTCCAAAATTAAAATCCTCCCAATATTGTCACAGACTTTGTCCAAGATTTTGTTTGATATACTAAATTCACGCTTATATATCTTTCAAGTGGTCATGAATTCAAATCCTCATAATACCCGAGTGCGTGAGTTTCTCCCTCCTCTTTCTACTGATACGTCCCTCAAGATATGCGAATATTATAAATACATTAATTCATACAATAATCCATCGAATATAACCAGCTAATTACACATATATTTTTTGCTTCGGGATATTAAATTAGTTGCACAGATGCATCATGCATGCGTAAAAGCAATTAATAAAGCCAATGATTTAGTTAAAAAAGAAGAAAAAAATCGTTGTGCATCAAACCCTACCCCACCAAGGGGAAAAAAGAATGTCCAAATAACGAAGGAACAAAACAAGCTTTCAATGCAGGCAGTAGAGAATATGTAACGAAAACGAACATTACAATGTTTTTCAGAGATAAAACTCGATCGATGCATGTATATTCTGTGGGACCTCAACATTTCAACAGAAACATTATGGTGGTGGATTTGATTTGATGTCACACCATGCTTTAATTTGGTTAGAGCTTTTATATATGGTTTTACATTTCATCTTTGTATGTATTTCTTTTAGGGCTTGAAAGCCTCTTAGGCCACGTGAAATGACGCAGTTTAGAGCCAATTGGCTAGTTGGCTTGCTATATATGCAAATGCCTTTGAATTCATCAAAAACCCTTTTTACACTAACCTCTTCTTTTTTTAAGTAGACGGAATAATCTCAACTACAAAGGAGGGGAGATTTTTCATACACATACGCACACAACTAAAATGTCACGGGAGTTCAAACATGAGACCTATGAAATGCAAGTCAATGTATTTTTTCTTCTTCATTTGTTTGATGAATTTGGATATTTCTAACAGCTTTGTTCTCAACCAACCAACTGGGGCCTGAGGCTTTTTCCTCATCTTTAATTGTTGCTAGCTTAATTAACACTCTTTGTTTTCCTTATCTAATCGCTGGCTTTGAATGTGGCTTGCATTGCTTGCATGATTGGTTGGTTGGCTAAGGATTGGCCATTGGAGGAGACAAAGAATATGACCATAAATGAGAAGTTGAGAAAGACAATATCATCGGTTAGAGATGTGGCCAAGAAAATTAGAGGGCGTAAGAAAACCTAACTTGATCATAAATCTAAACACATGGACCCACCCAACCCAACTTCTCCTCCCTATCTATCTCTGGATTTTTGACTACTTATAGTTTCTAGATGAGAAGGAAAATAGACCCTTCAATGAATAATAAATAAATAAAAAAGTTGAAAGAAATAGTTCATGTTCATGCATGGATGAGACCATCCTTCGTGGATGGATCATGGATGACAAAGCCGAGCTTTATGCTAAAACAGTAGCATGGGTGTGGATAGTGATTGCCCATTACATTCTTATCCTTAAAAATTCCCATCAATCAGTGCAAACGCAAAGAGATAGCTTTGCCAACTAGCTCTCCATATGAAGCTCAGAATGAGATGCTTTCTTCTTCCTTCTCCTCCTCCTCCTGCTTATCCTCTTAGTTTTACTTCCCTACTGGTTTGGAGAATCTCCGTTGTCTTTGTCAAATATTTTTATTTATTTATAATCTTCATAAATGTGTGTTCACTGTAAACTGTTGTGCGCCGCAAGATCCAAGCCTTAGTGGCTCAAAGTTGGTTGGTTTGCTCTTGTTTCTCTGGTAAGTTGTAATGAAAGCGTCTGGCTCTTGCCCACATTATTTCAGGGGAAATCTTGGACTTCACTCCAAGCATTCGATCGATAATTTTAGAAAAATGCTAATGGTATAAGCAAGACCAGAATTAGGAATTTTTCGATGGGTTGGCTAGCTAAATATTTTAACTTAAACTGTAATGATATATTTTTTTTCATTGCCTAATTTGCAATAAACTTTATAAGACAAATGCATATTAAATGTAACAAAAAATAACACATTATCAAAATTAATGTGTTCAATAATATAATTGAAAGTGTATCTATTTAAATTTCTTGTTTCTTAACATCAACTGAATAAGACAAATACAATATAAATAATTAAGTTTCATATATATATTAGTTGTAACACAAGAAGAATATAATTAGGTTAATGTTCTATTTTTGAAAGTCTCTTCCCACCTGTGAGTTTTAATTACCTACTGCCATCTGTAATTATGGGTTGAAGGACTTGTGAGGGCTTTTATTGAGTACAATATTAAGAAGCTTTCCTTTTTCTTTTTTTTTTGGTAACATGGGGGCTAAAAGCCCAGCACAGCAACACTTAAGCAGCAAAAAAACGATGCCTGGACACACCTATGACATCAGCATACAAAATATCCTTCAGGAAGTTAGGAGCCGTCTCAAAGAGATGAATCCCAAGACCAAAATCGATGCTTCTAGCAGATAAAGCATCAGCAGCAACATCCTGCTCACAGAAGCGTTCCCTTTTTATTTTGGGGGAAAACCGATTATTGACTTTGCCAACAAAAGAAAAGAAAAAAAAAGAAAAGCAAAAAGCCGCATGCTTGGGGGAAAAAAAAAACAAAACCAAGGCTGCTAAGTAACGGTCAATTTGATTAGAGGGTTGGATCAAAGCAAAAGGCAACAAACTTGGTGGGCCACATAGAGATATAGGTTTCTTGTTTTTTTCTTTTTTTTTCTTCAAAGCTTTCCTTCCACTCTTGGTATAAGACGGAATCTAAAAAAACAGAATATTTGAATTTGAGACATCTCTTCTTAATAATGTATGGAGTTTGAATTTTGTTAAAATTAATGACCAAATCAAGAGACGGAACATTTGAACTTGAGACATCTCCTAATAATGCATAGAATTTGAATTCTGTTAAAATAATGACGGTTAACTGTTATACCCCATTATGTATTTCTTGAAGATGGTTTTCTATCTATTTTTAATTTGGAGTGTCTTTTTAACAGCGACTCAGCAGTTATCTTAATATGCTCAAGATGAAACCTAATTATGGCCCTTAAAAAGGAATTGACCTGCCAAACTTCACATCATATCATTTAGTAATTAAGTTCCACTGTCCACACGTCTGAAAAATGCTTTGTGGTAATGCTTTTGTTTAACAATGTCCTCATCCAACAACGGCAATAGTGGCCCAATTAACAAATATTAAAATTGCACGAGTTATACAATCACAAACGTTTATTTTCAATGAATAAGACATTAGAAAAAAGGGGATTAACCTGGGAGTTTGTCAATATAGACGACTAATAACTGGATAAGCCAACCACAAATCAAACTTGGAGAGAAATCTCAATCTAATTTCCTAGTTTATAGTCTGTATAAGACAAGTTTCAGTCACATCATTAATGCCAATAAGGACAGAAAAGTAACAATCCTAGCTCGGCACTAATTATAGTGCAATCTTTTATTAGCGCTTTTGTACAATGACCAACATCATACAGTTTTATAACTTACTCATCTTGAGAGGTCCCAGCTCTTTGGCCTTGGCCCTCAGCAAATGCTTCTGTATCTTTCCGGTAGCTGTCTTTGGCAATGGTCCAAATATCACTGATCTGGGAACCCAATAAGCAGGTAGCTTGGACCGGCAGAAGTTAATTATATCTTCTGCCAGACGTTTTTCGTCAGACTTATCGACACCCGACTTCAATGTCACAAAAGCACAAGGAGTTTCTCCCCACTTCTCATGTGGCCTTGCAACCACTGATACGTCAAATATGGCCGGGTGTTGATATAGAGTATTCTCTACCTCAACACTACTGATGTTCTCACCTCCAGAGATGATAATGTCCTTTGATCTGTCTTTAATTTCTATGTACCCATCTGGATGCTTCACAGCAAGATCCCCAGTATGATACCATCCATTGGCAAAAACTTCCTCATTCGCCTTTGGGTTCTTTAAATACCCCTTCATTACAAGGTTTCCCCGCATCATTATCTCTCCCATGGTAGCTCCATCTGCGGGAACAGGTTGCATAGTCTGAGGGTTGAAAACATCTAAGCCCTCCAAACCAATGTACCGAACACCTTGACGTGCGTTAAGTCGTGCTTGGGTTACAGGGGAAAGTGAGTCCCACTCAGGCTTCCAAGCACATACTGTGGAGGGGCCATAAGTTTCAGACAGACCATAAGTATGAGTGACTCGGAAGCCCTTTTGGGACATTGCAAGGAGAACAGAGGGTGGAGGGGCAGCACCAGCTGTCATTACGTGTACAACATGAGGGAGCGGCAGGATAGTCTCATCTGGTGGAGCATTCACTATGGTGTTCAGTACCACAGGTGCAGCACAAAAGTGAGTCGCGCCATACTCGGCTATAGCTGAATAAACTGCCTTTGCTGTAACCTATGAAAATGCCAAAAGGAGAGTGTGGACATGAACATCTAAACCAAGCTACCATAGAAAACTAAATGGAAAAAATGGCAAACATCTGCCCTGTATACTAAAATGATTAACCTCCAAATGTGCCCAGCATCCACGTAAACAGAGAAACAGAAGAACTTGAAAAATAAAATTTGAAGCTCAGTCCCAAAGCTTAAAAGGTTTACAACCAAACATGAAATGCTGCCTGAACATTATAGATCGATGGCACATGTAAAAATTTGGCACTACTGTAAGTGCAGCAGGTTGCCACAGCGCAGAAAATCCACTACAAGCTCCAAGGAGCATTTTTATATTGGTTTCTGAACATTCAATCAGGGAATCAGGGTTTACTATCACACTTGGGATAATAGGTTGACTAGAAAGACTGATCAAATTGCACCATTCTATCTACATCAAATATAAGCTACAACACTATGACAAAATCACACAAGATCAGAAAGATGAATTCATATGCTGAATTAAACATCAATCATTGAAAATTACAAAATATTATTTACCTGTCGAAGGCATATGTTTGTCCCGCAAAGAGCTGCAACTGACCAAGGGAAACACCAACCATTGCAATGGAACATGGGTAGAGTCCAGAGATATACAGCTCCTTCAGTCATCCCCCATACAAGAGGACCACTCAAAGCCATCAGATAAGCCCCACGGTGATGCAAAACCACCCCCTTAGGACTGGCTGTTGTGCCAGAAGTATAACCCAGAGAAATGCTCTGCCACTCATCCTCTGGTGGTTTCCAAGCATACTCAGGGTCACCACTTTCCAAGAATTTCTCATATTCAATGGCGCCTCTTCCCAAAGCACTTTTTAGTGCCCCAGGATCACAATTTTCGTCACCTATAACAATTAAGAGTGGAGGCTTGTAATGGCCTTTGCTTTGCTCTTCCCAAATTTTCAAAGCTTTCTCTGCCAAGGGAAAATATTCTTGATCCACCATGACAACTACAGACGATGAATGACCAAGAAGGAAAGCAATTGTTGGTGCATTTAGACGGACATTGACAGTATTTAACACAGCTCCTGCCATCGGAACTCCAAAATGAGCTTCATAGATGGCTGGGATATTTGGTGCAATTATTGACACCTGTTGTCAATATCAGAGAAGCAATATGTCAGTAAACAAGCTCCAACACAACAAAAGAAGCATATACAAAAGGTGATTATGAGACCCCACACTGGTATCTTAAAATTGATCCGAGATTTTAAAGAGGTGCGCATTATGGTTTCAGAGATTATTATGAATTCTTAAGAACAAGGATCCAGGTATTGCAGTACAATGAATACAAACAACCAGTAGCCAAAACAAAAACAAAGAAACAAAAAAACATTTTCCCATGCCAGTAGAAAGGAAATATGTCCATTAAAAGAATGACATTATGAATACTCAAGCATAAACTATCTGTTGATAGCATATAGACAACTAGAAAAGAACTTCAAAAATCCCCCAAAACAAGCATGGTGCAGAGACAATAGTTATCAGCAAAGGAAGTGAAAAGAAAAACGGAAGCAAGACAATAAATAAAAAAGGCCATTATCTCAACAAAATTGAGCGTAAAACAGGAATGACCAAATTAAAAAGAACATTTTTTGGTGAAAATAATACCCATCTGCATTTTGGAGGAAAAAGGAGATGTCACTGAAGCAATTCACCAGTGTCATGCTGCAATTGTTTCATAGCATGGTTCTTTGCATGCATATAGAGTAGAAATAGGTGTTTTTCTACAGGAACACTGGTGAGTTATTGCATCTTCAAAGTGTCTAATTGAAGTTGAAGACAGACAATATTAGCCGAATTCGGGACCTAGATCGAGGTGACATAATTGTAACTAGTTTTTCTTTCTTTCCCAACTGTATGTATCTATATGGGAGCCTCTTTTTTTTCCCTTACTTTCTAAGGAAAGCCAATTGCATTTGGAAGGCTCGTTTTTGTTTCAATTAAATTGCTTGAAATCCATAATGCAAAATATTTTCCAAAGTCTGTATAAATTTCTTCTCTGTACCATTGGGTATTGAATGAGAAGAAGCATAAACCAGTAGAAAACTAAACTAAAAGCAAAGTCCTTTACAAACACGAAGCAGAAAGGGATAAAATCCAAAGCAACCTACAAAGAAATCTAGCATTTAAATGTAATTTCATTTCCATAAATTTCAATTAAACATGCAAAAGAGCTTGCCTTTATTTTCCCTTTTTTTTTCCTTCTCTGGTGATACATACATATCCATCTTCACCATGAACAAAACTAAAATATAATATTTGATGACATAAAAATAAAAATGATTTAAAATAATAAAACAAATTCAGCTAACGTCGTCGATGACAGAAAATTAAGGTAAGCTAATGAAGTACCGTGGTGCCGAGGCCGATGGAGCGCTTGGAAAGAGCGGAGGCCAAACGGCGGCAACGCTGGTAAGTCTGCTGCCACGTGTAGTGAAGAGATCCGTGGACCACCGATTTTCTGGTGGGATGCACCACAGCTGCTCTCTCCAAAAACCACAGCGGCGTTAATGCCGTGTAGTTCGCGTCGTTCTTCGGCAGATCGTCTATGTCTCGCTCCACCACCATCTCTCCTGCACCTCCTCTAATCTCGCTCTCTCTCTCTCTCTCTCTCTCAGAAATTCAGAGTTATGAGAAAGAAGCTGACAAGAGGTTGAGAGTGAAACTGGGGAGCTATATATACAGATATACATATTTTACACGACTTTCGTCATTGCTCATCTAATTCCAAGCCTTTCTAAATACACGACACGTGTCAGTTGCTTTCGTTTCCTTTTGGGCAGGCTTAGCTTATTCAAGGACGTATTGAATTTGGTATTTAGTTACCAAAAGATAAAATATTAAAGTTTTGTGGTATCTGTAGCATCATCCTTTATTTCTTATTGCAACACTCTTTATAACCATGTGTTCAAGGTTTAGACTGCTTTTATTTTTCTTGCTTGTTGCTACTACGAGCATCGTTTTTGCTTTCTTTCTTATTGTTTCAGTTTGCTAAGTTCGAAAATATTAATCTGTATGACAATTTCAACATTTTTATTTATTTTCAATTCCCCAAAGCATTTTATGACTTCCTGCAACCCTTATTCTACTAATAAGATGTTTAGGATGCTTTGTTTGAACCATGCCATCAAATATATTTAAGGCAATTATATTCCATAAAGGAACTATTAGGGAAGGATCGCCATCCAAAGTCCATGAATACTTGAATAGAGATTCTTCACACATGCTATATAAGATAAAGAAATTGAAAGACAACTCCAAAGAAGCGTGTCTTTTATGAAAAAAAAATTTGTATTGCAAAATATAAACATATTCATGTAATTGCTTTTTGAAAATATTCAATAGATTAGGCCATGCTCAATTGTTGGGGCTGTAAAAGAGATTGATAAAGCCTTATTTAAAGTTCCAATAGAATCTTTTGGGCTCTAAGGCATCTCGCCCACAATTTGAGACTCTATTTATATTTTTTTAAGATGTAATTTGATTTATGTATTTTTTTAAATAACTTATTTTATTTTAATATATGGCAGCTGTGCGTCCTTGGCGATTGGTGGAGCGAAATGTAGGGCCCACTCAAGTTCAAAGGGCTGCATCCGAATCCACACATTTGTGAACAGCTCCGGGGAGTCTCTAGCATTTAGAGTTCAAAATCTTTCCAATTAGAACGCCTTTTGGACTGTATTATATATATGAGAGCACTATGGTGATTGATATATTTAGTAGTACCCTAAACTTTTACAAACCAAAATACAATGTATCAAATCATCTTATATGGCAATCAAAATATAATATTATAAGGTGCTGTAAAAATATTTTTTTTATTTAAGGATTTATAATTTCAAGGGGATGGCGTGCTATCTCATTGACTGCGTTGTTTTGTTTCTTCGGTTTGGTTGCTAATGTGGCCCAGGTCTAGTTCTTGGGCTACTCGAAGAATTGGACGCAGAAGATTTCACATTGGACATGGCTTTCGAGAAAGCTCCGGTGCCTTGACTAATTTTCAGCGTTATATGCACACCCATCATCAGGACGGATTCAGGAATCTTATATCGTTGGATCATAGTGTAAAAGTTAAAATTTTTTTTTTAAATGTTTGGTGGGGGAAAAGGTTAAAGGTTTGTGGGGGGTGGAGATTGGGGATTTAGGTTTGAGGGTTTAGGAAATAGGGGTTTTGGAGTTCTCAACTCGGGAGGGAGGTTTTGTTTCAATTATACAATTTTTTTTTTCTTTAAAGACTTGGACCAAAACAACGTCGTTTTGGCCATGTCTTTAAAAAAAAATTTCGTTGATGCTGATCCAAAACAACGGCGTTTTGGCCAGCACGTTTTGAAAAAAAAATTCACTGTCGTTTTGGGCCAGCCTATTTTTTTAAAATTAAATTAAAAGCTGGGCCAAAACGATGACGTTTTAGCTAGCACGTTTTTTTAAAAAAAATCGTTGGGTTGATCCAAAATGACGCCTTTTTGGCTAGCCTGTTTTAAAAATAAAATAAAAAAATTAGAAGCTGGGCCAAAACGATGCCATTTTGGCCAGTTTGTTTTTTTGTTTTGTTGAGAAATTCTATGATTGCATTTATAATTCAGCCAAAAAAGTCACTAGCCACAAAAGGGTCATTACTATAACGGAGTGGTCTAATATCAAAATTAATACAATCTGGTGTGTCTCCACTAATAATCAGGCAGGATCGAAGAAACTCTGGCATAGGCATCCCAACTAAGATTGCAAATTTAGAATAATAAAAAATAGAAAAAGCTTGAAAAAACTAAGCCATAACAATATAAATAAAACTCTTACAAAGGAGAGATGAAAAGCTCTCACAAAGGAGAGATGAAAAACTCTCACAAAAGGATATGTGAAAACTACACAAAGAACCCAAAGAGTCTCTACAACTTATTCCAAACATAAAGAAATTGCAAAAAAGATGGCGGTGAAGATCCGAAGCCGAAATGCAGGTGAAGATCCGACGCTGAGCCATAGCCGCCTATAATGGTTGGATGAAAATCATAACAAAACTAAGACAAATAGGGAAAACCCTTTGTCTTTGAAAATAGGGGAAGAGGTGAAAGGAGGAAGAGAAGAGGGGAGAGGGGGGAAGAACAATGGCTTCATCCCCCCTCAAAGTGGAAAAGGCTCTAAGAGTGATTTTTGGGAGAAATGGGGCTTGGCCAGCTTGTTTTAAAAAACAAAAAACAGAATCGTTGTTCAGCTTCTTCTTCCTCAGATCTGCAACCTCCTCCTTCAGCCATTCATGGGGTCACACAGCCATTTAAGGGGAACTTCTACTTTGCTTTCATTGAGTCTATCGGGTCATTTGATTCCATTTTCCCCACTATGGGTCCGTCCTTGCCCACCAAATTGATATAAAAAACATATAAAAAACATGAAGTTAAAGAATAAAAAAATACTAACTGGTTTAGTCAAGTGAAATATGACATTGACTTGCAAATTAGTTGTTTCAGGTTTGAACTTTATGGGCGCATAACTTTGGCCACAAAAAAAAAAAAAAATGTAGAACAATCTTATTCAATAATTGCAAAAACCCAAGCATGCGTGATGAGAAATATGAAGCGTTAAGAAGAGGCTTTTGTGGCTAATGACCTTTGTGCTTGAATTATAAATACAATCTATCGTTTTTATTTATATAAAAATAAAAATAATAAAAAATAAAAAGAAAGAAAAAGAAAAAAGATGCTGTTACAAAAATGGGATTGACGTGTTTGATATATATACATTACACAACAGTAACATGGTTCATACAAATCAAATTGCATAATTGCGTACAATATTTAGAACTTGTAAACCCATAAATCACAAAATTTACACACAATATGCAGGCTTTTGCTGCAACTTCACACAAAAGATAAAAGAAGTTGAATATAATCTGTCTTCATTTTGCTTCCCCTTCCTTCCTTCCTCTTCAATGCATATATTCTCAAAACAAATTACGTTCCTTCCTTATTAATACATATATTTTTTTTTAAGGTATACTAATTAGCTCAACAAATTGACAATTTGACAGGCCCTATCGCCACCAAACCAAGTTCAAGAAGATGAAGATGAAGAGGAAGAAGAAGAAGATGAAGGATCAAAAGCTTTCTGCTCAGCACAGCTAAGCACTTCATGAGGGCCTGCCTCTTCTCTGCCAACTCCAATAAGATCAAGATAATACAAGTAATGGGAGACAATGTTGTCCATGGAGTCAACGTCACCTTGACCACAAACTTGGTCCCCATAAAGCAGATTGATGGTGGTGCCAAACCCAGGAGTTCGCTTGGCTAAAGTGTCGTTCTTAGATGGCTTCCATTTCCCAACAAAGACATCATGGGCTGAAGGAAGGTGCTTCTTCACTGGGTTCATCCATCTCCAGATTGCAGCCTGGAAGGCTAGGGTTGCATTTTGTTCTATGTATTCTGGATGGTTCAACAAGTCCACTTTCAGGGCATCCCCTGTTTCTCCATAGTTATAGTTCCTGCAAATCAAAGACACCCAAAATAAGCAGATGTGGGGTTAGGTCAGTTGGGAGGGCATTGGAGTCCATCCCTGTGCGCACTCAAATTCAAGTCCCCCTCACTGTAGATTAGATTAATTTAGACTACCGCTTGTTTAAAAAAAAGAAAAAAAAGAAACCCAAATGAAATTTTGCATAAGAAAAAGAAAAATAGAATTGGAAATGGATTTAAAATGTGTTGTTTTGTACCAGTAGAGTGGCAAGGCACCACGGCCATGGTATGAAGCTCCAGGAGCGCAGGGATAAGTGTATTTGTAATAATCATCACAGTAGAACTGGCTAGGGCTCTCTTCCTTGTTGTAGCATAGACCCCAAGCCAATGGTCCTCCTGTGGCTACCCCATACCCACCTGAAAATTCAAACAAAAACCATCATCCATTGTTTCTTCATGTACAAGACTGCAAACAATCATTTTTAAAACCTAGCTTGAAAAGCAATTTTACTCAAAACCCTTCAAGGAAAAGCATTGTGGATGAAATCATGGAATCCATAAGATCAAACAGAAACAATAAAATGCACAACATTCCTAGATTTGTACGTTCTTTTTCCTTGGAGTCCTGAGGAGCTAATCAAAATCCATTTAAAAACAAGTACTAATTCAGAGCTGGAAAAGATTGTTTGGTACCGAATACCAAATGTTGTTGATATTTTTAGTTCAATATTTGACAATATCAATCAAATATCGACAACATATCTATGAATTGGTACTCGCAACCAGCCAATCACTGTCATATATCCTAAAAGAAGTCCAACCAAATCAACCCACAAAACCCAAGATAGAAAAACTTTAGACTTACATGAAGTTTTGCTGCCAACATGGCCGAAAAAAGCAGCAACTTCCTTCATTCCTTGGAGCTTGCCTCCTGTAGTACCAAAGCCATGAGGCTGGTGCTCAGCGGCTGCAGTAATGAAAGAATGGTAGTCCCAGAAGCCCACTGCATGCGCCACGGGCGCGTTACGCTTAGAGAAGAGGGTCTCAAATTGGTAAGATTGAAAATAATCAGAAATGGTCTGGTTACAACAATATACAGACCATCCCTTACACTCCCACCCCTTGTCACACAGCTTCTTGCCCTTCACTATCTTCACCAATGGCTTCACAGACGACTCTTCTTGACCATCCACAACATGAAGGGCCAGCATTGTAGCTGCCATTGAGAAAAACACCAACCATTTTGCCTCCATTTTTGCTTTGATTTACAGAACAATGGGGAATGCTTTGTGTTTGTGTTGGAATGAATTTTTATATGGATGGTTTAGAAAATTAGAGATCAAAGCTTTGAGGGAGTGAAAGGGAAAGAAAATGAAGGTGCAACAAATGAGGTTCGGAGGGAACTGTCAGAGAAATTGAAGGTGCAACTTATTTAAAACTCAATGTGTAAACCACCCACCACCTTCTTTGCTTCTATTTTATTCCTTCTTTGAGTGCAAGGGAAGCAAAAACTTGACCACAGTTTCAGCTTTTGCCTACCCTGCCCATATTCACATACTGGTTTGAGACCATACGGGCTTTGGGTATGAATTTCAAAACTTCGCTGGGGTGTCATCAAACTTGGACATTCTTTTGGGCCTGGTTTAGCTTGGACCTTAGGAATGGAATTCACTGTTTGAAAGGGGTCCGCCTTGTTTATTTGTGGCCTAAAAGGATCCAAATAAGGTCTATTGTTTTTCTGTCGAAGGATCCAAATAAGGTCTAGATTCTATGAAGTTCAAATCAATCCAACTATTATGGTTTTTAAGTTTAATGGTCCATGAATTTTGATTAAATTTGCATTTTTATTTTTCAATTTTTAAAATCGTTTTTGTGATCTTTCAATGTTAGTTTCGTTAGGACAAATGGTCCTATCATTAGTTTTGTCAACTTTTTATGTTAAATGTAGAGGCAAAATGGTATTATTATATTATTTTTAATTTCCAACATCTAAATATTCCAACAAAGCCAACAAAGCTATGGACAACCTCCACCCTACACCGAGCCAACCATCCAAATCATACCCACCCTCTCTGTGATGGCGAGAATAGGAAGAAGGTTTTTTAGTTTTATTTTGAAGGGTTATCTACTTTAGATGTCCCTGAACTTGGCTCATAGTTGCAATTAGGTCCGTGAACCTTTTTTGAGGCAATTACATCCATTAACTCGATAAATAGTTCCAATTGGGTCATACCGTCCAACTCTGTCAATTTATCTGTCAAAGTGAGAGGGTAAAAGCATCCTTTCGGGTTCTTTATACATCATTGATCCCAACTCCGCCTTCTTCATCCATCATCAACACTAACAACCCCACCTCCATCTTCACAAGTTTACAATACAAATCCATATCAAACAGTTTGTGACTGGTAGAAACCACATAAAAGAATTTAACCCCAAAAAAAGAAAAAACCATGCTATAAATTCAAAGGTCTGTAAAATCTGTAGAACCTATTTGTGCACTGATAATTCCTACAAACCTCACTACTCTGAAACCCAACCTGACAACACAAACACATTGCCTGAGCCACCACCGCCATGTATATGGAGTAAGGGGATTTGCTAGGAGGCTAGCATTTCTTAAAGCATATTATATAATTCTAGTGGTTAGCATATTGCTTAAAGAATGATATCTAAAGGTATCGGTTAGAAATGTCTATGTAAAATAAAATAATTCCATGATTGTGTTGGGTGTAATGAAAATGCATAATAATTGAGAGCCATCAGTCCATCTTGCTACTTGATTTTGATTAATCTTCATGAGATTTTCTTTAGTAATCGGACAAATGAAAACAACCTAATTTTTGGACCTATTCAATGCTATAAATGGCATTGTCCTATTTTTCAAATAGTTGGTTCATGAATCGTGATGACATGATACATCAACATCTTCTACACAAAATTACACAACAACTGCTGAGCAAACTGGTAACAAGGATGATGCGAAAGATGAATAAACTCATGACTAGTAAATTCAGATTCAGCACGCGTGTTGACAAAAGAATGAATCCACGTTTATACGTGTTTTATTTGAGTGCTTATTTATTTATTTATTATTATCAAAGGGGTGCGGATTCGAATTTAATAGATTTTCTATAATTCTTTACAAAAGCTAAACATCAGGTTAATTCATACAGTTGATTTTTGAGGAATTTTCGCTTTTTCATGTCAAAATGTTGCATCAATTGTGAGGCTTTTCCATCAAATATACATGTACCTGCAGCCATTGCCTCGTGACACATATTTGTGAATGAGGGATATCTATCTAAACCTAGTACGAAGCTTGTCTAATATGCAACACCGGTGGGACAAGCGTGGGAACTATGAAGGAGACATCAATAAGTTGGGCCACTGTTCTAACTATTCTTATTATTATGTGGCGGTCGTGAGCTTTGGTTTCAAAGGACAACGAGAAAAAAGTTGTGTCTTCAGACTAAGCTATAAAGTGGTCAAAAAAATACACAAGGTATGGCGTCACCGACAATTTAGCACCACACGTCGGTACGTTGAATTAAGACATATATGGTTGTCTTGATCAGTTTTTAACGATTGATAAGATGTCATGCTCCATATACATCAACAATAAGAAATTACTTACGTACTCATGAACAAGTCATTGTAGCAATGCACACAATGCTCTAGCCAACTAGGCGTAACACATTTTGTCACAACCAACGGAATCACACTAAAGGGATAGTGTGGTTTTTGAGGGGGGAAAAAAAATCAAACCTATATATTTAACTTGTTTTGAATATTAGCCTAACATATGTTAACTTATTAAAGCCTTAAAAGTCTAATTCTTTATGAATTTAGTTGCAGGCAAGCAATAAAAATACACTTTTAATTCTGTTGAACATATTTTCATTTTGATTATATGTGTTTTTCAGTTACATTTAATATGTATTTGATTTATGATGATGCTTTTTGGAAATTAGTCAATGGAGGTATGAACTAACGTGGTTTATATGATTTAATGTTTACTTTTATTTCTAGAAAGACTATAGAAATTGTAAGTACCAAAAAAATTGATCATTAGATTTTAGGGATTTTTTAAGAAATGTCACCTGACAAGTTTCAATTTGTTACTTCAAAGAAAAATTTAAGAGAAATGTCACCTTAATTTTTCAAAATCCATGATTTGTCATCTAACTTTAACACCATTCAATTTTCCATCTATTTTCAAGGGTATTTAGTCTTTCCAATATGAAAACAATATATATAAATATATAAGTTATGTAAACCCTCTTTTAAGCTATTTTTGGTGAAGAAAAAGGAGTTAAAACCCCATGAAGCAAGACTTTTACTCCAGAACAACACTCAAACTTTATGGTCTCAATTTTTTTTAAAGGGAAATAATCAAAGGCACTAATTCAAATTTGAGAAAGAAATTGACAAAAGACATCATCTCGAAAATGATATACAAAACAAAAATAGGCAAAATGAGTTCACAAAATAGGTTCAAAACATGACCAAGTCTACAATTTGTACCAAGGCCACAAAGCTACAGCACTAGACCTCGCAATGTTGCACACGAACCGTTAACACGACACGAATTCGCACGAAATTATCAGTATTTAGGTTGAGCTTAATAGGTCTGGTTGAAAACGGATGAACCCATTAGCCGTCCATTCACGAATATTCACTATCCACCAGTTAAGAAGGGTAATTTTGTATCACAATTCATTTTTTTTTTAAAACACCCACCTAGCTCCACTTTGTTTTTTTAAAATTATTCTTCTTCTCTCTCACTGAATCTCTCTGTCTTCACTTTGCTTTTTGTTTTTGTTTATTTATTTATTTTTTTCATCCTCTCTCTATCTTTACTCTTCTTGTTTTCTTCTTCTTCTTTCCGTGGCACAGTTTCTTCTTCCTCTCTATTTTTTTTTTCTTCTTCTTACTATTTCCCAAGTTTTCGTCTTCTTTATTTATATTTATTTCATTCTCTCTTCTCTCCATGTTTCCTTCTCACGAGTACATGTCCTTCTCTCTCTTTTTAGAATCCAAATTTCTTTTCTTTGGATGTAAAAGTTGAGAGAACCAGTGAAGAAGTCTTCACTGTCCGTCCATGTGGGTTGGGGTTTTGAGTGGTGGTTGTGGTGTTTATGAGATGGATATTTTGGGGAGAGGACAGAGATAAGGGGTTGATGGCTAATCTCGGTGTGTTTTTTTTCCTTCCTGCTTTATTCTTAACGAGTCGTGTCAGATATTCGCGAATTATAACAGGTTGTGTTTGGATCTAGTATTTGTCACCCGTTAACTTAATGAGTTGAGTTAACGGATTGACATGAATACGACCCAAAACCCGTTAGCACGACCCGTTTACAAGGTACAGCACTTCAAAACATAATCCTAATTTGGAGGGTTCCAAGTAGAAAGCAAAGTTGTACCGTAGTTTGGAGGGTCCTTGTGACTCTAGCGTAGAGTCGCCATCAATGCCAAAGTCACTAGAACTGGACAACTCACAGAGATTCCTCAACCAAAACAAATTCGAAACCCTAAACTCTAAGTGTTTTCAGGCGTAAAAGTATTGCTCGTCTTCTCTGAATTTTTTTGTTCGAAAAAGGAGCTTCACAAAGGGTTTACATATTGGAAGACTAAAATATCCTTGAAAATGGATGAAAAATTGAATAATGTTAAAGTCATATGACAAATCATGAATTTTGAAAAATTAAAGTGATATTTCTCTTAAATTTTGCTTTAAGATGATAAATTGAAATTGATGTATAAGTTCAAGTAATATTTTTACAAAAATTCTTATATAAAGTTATTAACTTTTACTAGCTTATCCGTTGAAAAATTCCTTATTCCGTCCTTATTTGTCATAGTCCGAATTCAGCCAAACCCAACCTTGTGAACTCTAAATCTATTTCGCTTAAATAAACTAATAGTTCTTTGTCATCTATTTCTTATGCAAGACTACAATGTGCTCTTAGGTTTGGGTTTGGTTGGAGTTATAGAGGTTCGAACCCACCTCTACTCGGAAAACCATGCATGGAATGGAACAATCACCTAAATCATATCTATCCAGCCATTGCCTTGTGAGTGTGACACGTATTTGACCTAAACCTAGTACGTGCCCTTCTAATGAGATGAGATGCACTGTCGGTGGGGCAAGTGTGGGGACTAATATGATGGAGGAGATAATTCAGTCAGTAGTTTTACATAGTTCTAACAATTATTATGATTATGGTGTGATCGTGTGCTTTGGTTTGAAAAGGCTACGGCGCCACCAGCAATTTGGCACTAAAGGTTGGTACGTTGTGTTAAGACAAGACATATACATGGTAGTGTTCCGACAGACATCGGATATCGGATTTTACCAGCATCCATATATAAAAAAACAAAAAACAAAAACAAAAAAGGAGGACTAACTTCAGCAGCACCCACCCCTACGTTAAAAATCAGGAATTTAGCATGTTGAATTTCATATGACTTGACGGTTAGAAATCAGTTGCGTATTTGGGGGACTGTCATAGCACATTTCAAATACCTCGGTGACTTTTTTCTTTTGAATGTCACATTCTAAACTACTTTAATCAACGAAAAATAAATCTAGTTCAGGGAAAAAAAAACCATGCATGGAACAATTGTCTAAATCAGAGGTAAAGATCTGACGCATATGAATAAATGGACGGCCGATATCCACCTTGGCAGAATTGTTATCCTGCGACCCCCAGCAGAAGAAACCCACCCGCATTGATGAGCAGCTGACCTGTCCTGTACATTTTTCTTTTATTTACCAGTTTCATTTTCTAAATCAGCAAAAGCCGAAAAGACCTGCCTTTTAGAATTGTTTATTAGTCAGCTGCTTTCGTCTGGTGCCTTTAATGTTATTAAAAAACTGAGAATCATAGAAGGCTTCTGGGCTAGAAGAAGACTGTTTAGAGCTCCCGACGTTTCTCCTTCACTTGGATTTTGTTGAGGTAATTTCAGTTTGTTATTGTTTTGATTTTGATCGTTTTTGTTTTGATTTTGAGAAATTATTGCTTAATTTTCTGTTGGGTTTAGGTTTTCATGGGTTTAAGCTTTTGAGTGAGAGAATTCTTCATTCTGGGGGTTTCTTGGTGGTTTTATTGACCATGGAAAAGCAGCTCGGGGGTTCAGAGATTCATGGATTCCATACAATGCAAGGTACGGACGAAGTCCCTTTTTTTTTTATATGTTAAAAGATAAATTGTTATTTGGTTTTGTGTATGTATAATTTGGCCTGTAATGGAAAGTTTTTTGGTTTGCTTGTTGAAGAAAGTGAATTTTGGCTTTGGATGATCATTTTTTTTCAAAACTAATTTACGCGTTCAATGGAAGCAAACAAGAACATCGAGCTTGGATTTTCATTTAGGAAGTGCTTTTAGTGAATCCAGAAGCGAATTTGGCATGAGTAAGAGGTATCAAAAGTAGTTTTATGTGCTAATTTTAAGCGAGCAGGAAACGACGCATGTAAAATGCCAAGAAGGACAGAACCTCCTTTCTTGTCTTTATTGATAAGTAGTAGTAACAATTGCAAAGTTGCTGGTTGAGCTTGTAGAATGAAAGCTCAGGATGATTTGTTCCCAAGTCGCCAGCCTTGTGATGCCAAATAATAATGTGAAACTAGATTTTACTATTGCAAAGTTGTGATAGTTTAAAGGCTTAAGAGTGACGTTGCCCTGGGAACAAAGGATAAGACGAGGACAGATAAAATGACATAGATAAGGTATCATATCGGTACAGTTCAGATGGTTGGATCGGACTTTGTTTTCCTGTGTTAAATTTTTCTAGTCACTACGTGCCTGTATTGGTTCTTATTGCTATTCTAATTATGACTGTGGATTGTTGATCAGATTGTAAAATTTCACATGGTTATTTTTCTTATTGGGGGTTCTGTTTCACGCACAGATTTGGATGTTGGGACTATTATGGAGGAAGCCAAATCAAGATGGCTCCGCCCAAATGAAATTCATGCAATACTCTACAATTACAAGTATTTCACCATTTATGTCAAGCCAGTGAACTTGCCCAAAAGTAAATATCTGTTACAGTTAGTTGTAAGAAAATTATATCATGTGGTTGAATTATTTTTCCCCCACCACAACTTCATCCCCATCCGATTTCACCAACTATTCCTATTGTTAACTCATGATGAAACTTACAACTTTATTTGCAGTAGCTTTCTTGTATTCACTTGAAAATGTTTCTACAGATAACTTATGGTATAAGTTTTCTTATAAGTGTGAGTATTAAATGCTGTCCTCGTGAAGCTTGATGAATTGAGAATTCACCATTTATGTGTGTGTGATGAGATGAAAACAATTTGCATATGAGGTCAGACATATATTAAACTGTTATTTAGTCAAGACACAATCATTATCATGAAATATACTTCCACTGCCTAAGGCAGTTTTGCACACAGTATACAGCTTCTGCCAGTGTTAACTTTGACAGGAGATATGTAAATACTGAAACTGTTGTGTTGTACATTTTGGTAATTTTTCTAAATGTCACAGGTGGCACTATTGTATTGTTTGACCGTAAGATGCTTAGAAACTTCAGGAAAGATGGTCATAACTGGAAGAAGAAAAAGGATGGGAAGACAGTTAAAGAAGCCCATGAACACTTGAAAGTGAGTGTTCCCTGTTCATTTTTTTTTCCCTTCTCTAAGGTGTTATTTGTGGCATCAACTATATTTCCGTGACTAATTTTTTCTCAGTGAATTTATGGTGTTTTCCCAACACTTCCAGCCTTATCTTCTAAGTTTTGTAATTGTCATGATAACATCAAATGTTTTCTGTGACTATACTAGACTGGAACTTATAATTCTTGGAGACATAATATGTCCTGACTAAATAAAAGAGATGGCCCCGCATAATGTTTGGGATTCCCCAAGTTATTAATAGAAGACAGGACTCGAAGAATTGAAGAATTTGAATATCAGTATTGTTTTAACTAGCCCACAAAGTTGGGATTGAGATTGATTATTGAAAAGGTTACATTGAAACTTGTCTGATGGAAATTTTCCTTTTCCATGGACATGCAGAAGAGAAATGCTATCCCCACTCGGACCATGAGGTGCTTGATGGTTTAAAAATTGAAAGTAGTTTTATCAACTGCAAAATCTCATTAATCAAAACTTGGTTGAAAGTTCCCCTTTTTTTGGCACCATACTCCAACCTCCTACAAATGGCCTCATGTCTATGGATTTTTTTTCCTTTATTGTAAGTACTGTTTTTTTTTTTTGTTTTGTTTTTTTTGGTGTGTGTGGTTAATTTGCTGCTAAAATGGTCACTGTTTTGATTGAGAGACAAAAGTAACAAAGTGGCAGGGTGTAAGGAAAAGGTGTCTTTGTCCTATATGTACCAAATGATGCTGTCTGTTTCAACATATTCTTTGTTTTCACCATGATTGTTATAGCTTATTTTGTTATGGAATTATTATTTTCAGTTGACTCAGTTCATCAAATTTTGTCAATTTTTTTATGGTGCAGGTTGGTAATGAAGAAAGGATTCATGTATACTATGCACATGGCGAAGATAGCCCAACCTTTGTCCGGAGGTGTTATTGGCTGCTTGATAAGTATGTAATAATTACAGTTTATCTGGATCCATTGATGACCCTATTGTTTTATACCTGTATCTCCTAAAATCAACTCCTGAAAGTGTTGTTGCATAAGAGTAGTCTTACTGAAAGTTTTGTTGTATTCGTGTTGCAGGAGTCTAGAACATATAGTCCTTGTTCATTACCGTGAAACACAAGAGGTGGTTTTTCTATAACTCTTTTAATTAAATGTGCTTCGAGATTAAGCACAATCAGAATGTTGACGCTCCTTTTCATCGCATGAATTATTGAGTTTGCAGTCTTAGAATATTGAAATGCATATTGTTTTCTTAATTTTCAGCAATTTTCAATTTAAACTTGTTCGAAAAGCAATTAGGTGTGATGCAAACATTTAATCCTAATTTTATACACTGTACACTCTGTGGCTTCTGTCAAATTGCATGAGGCACTCTTTGATTTCTTATTTTTATGATAAAACAAAGAGCTTGGTAATACCTTCACGCATAAGTGGTAGAACTTGGCAATATCTGGAACCAATTCTTTGTGCCATTTTTTCAATAACCAACTAGATCTTCTAACCTTGTATTGTGCTGTTGTTTGCTTACCATGCAGTTGCAGGGTTCTCCAGTCACACCTGTGAATTCAAATAATTCTAGTTCTGTCTCTGACCCATCTGCTCCTTGGCTTTTATCAGAAGAACTTGATTCTGGGGCTAACACGGCATTTTGTGCTGGTGAAAATGAACTTTCAGGTGACTGCATATGAACTTTCTGCAAGATGACTTATATAAATTATATTATATATAGAAACACCCTTGTAGGCCCCACCAAATAAGCTTGTTTGAGGGACACCCTTGTAGGCTCCACCATGCATTGTATTTCAATAATCTGAACCATCTAGTTTTTAGATATTCCATCAAAGATCATCTTTGCAAAAAATCATTTCAATCCGAAACCATTTGACCACCCAATTAGATGGTTATTATTATAGTCTTTTCTTAAAGCATCGTGTTCATCTATTTTGGTCCCAATTAGATGCCTTAATGATTTTCAATTTGCAAGATTTTTTTGCAAGGAAGGTCTATGAATGAAGATTTGAAAAATAGACGGTTTGGATCGTTGAAAAAACAATTGTAGGGGACCCTAAAGGGTGTCCCTCAAATAAAATTATTTGAGGGATACCCCAATTATCATGATATATATTTGTTTTGGGAATAGTCTCTGTCATTTCGGCAAACCACAACAGAATTTGGAGCTTGGTGATGTTAGAAGATAAATTACTTATCATGATAAGAATTGTTTTTTCATTCTTCTTGATGTTTTACTAATTTTTTTTTCCTTGTTTAGTTAAGTTGCTACTTCCTTTTGCTATTTTTAGTGAAAACGGATATACAAGGTTCTTACCCTTGGTTCTTTTATGATCAACAGAGCCTGGTGATGGTTTGACTGTTAAGAATCATGAAAAGAGGCTCCATGATATCAATACACTTGAATGGGAGGAACTTCTGATTACAGATGATTCTAAAGGAGGTAAGTGACCAGATAACAGTTATTACTAGAGCAGAACCCAAAATGATGAAAGTATTAACCATTATTCTCTCTCTGTGGTGGGCTTTTGGGGTGCCAGACATAGTCTCATGCTATGACCAGCAGAATCAAGTCGTAGGAAATGGCTTCGTAAGTGGTGTAAGTAGAATCATTCATAATTCTAAATCTATGCTCTCTATCTATTTTAGTCCTTCCACATTTTCAATTTATTCTTTCTTATACTCATTTGGCATTTTATTAGTTCTTATATTATTCATGTGTTGTATGTCGTTGCATATTGTTCTGCTGCAACTCATTTGCATAAATGGTTTGTATTTGCAGGGAGCCAGCGTTATATCAGCTGAAATGTCTGCTTTTGGTGATTTAACCAATCCAACTTCGAGAAGTGATGACGTTCAATTCAATCTTCCAGACAGTCCGTATGTTCCGACAGTGGAGTATGATGTGAATTCAAATGTCCAGATAAGGGATTCTATTGCCAAGACCACCTGTGATTCCTTGGACGTTTTGGTTAATGATGGATTACATAGTCAGGACAGTTTTGGAAGGTGGATAAACCAGGTCATGGCAGACCCTCCAGGCTCAGTGGAAGACCCAGCACTTGAATCCTCATCTATAGCTGCTCAAAATTCATTTGCTTCTCCTTCAGCTGATCATCTTCAATCTTCTGTTCCTCACCAAATATTTAATATAACTGATCTGTCACCTGCATGGGCCTTTTCAAACGAAAAAACAAAGGTTTTCCTCTTTGCTTTACACCCCTTATTATTGTTTATGTTATTCGTTGACTGTTGATGGCCACCTTTTGTTCTTCATGAATAAAGTTGAAATCTTGTTCTTCAAATTCCAATAGGAAATCTTTAACGACTCATATTTAAGTATTTAAGAAGAGATATTCATCCTTTGATTGTGCTGACAATGATAAGTTATTTCATATTAGTTGAAAAAAAAAATATTCAAGCATATCAAATCATGTGATATACCTAACATCACGGTGACATATTGAAATATTAAAATATCAAAGCAAATTTTAACAAAATAAATGATTCTTATGTGGCAGGTAAATTGAATTATTTGGAATCTGATCAATGTGCATGTTCATTAGTACAGGAATATTCAGAAGTATTGTGCTTTTAGAACTAAATCCAAATGGGCTACATATTTTATTTAGTGCATCAATAAGAACAAATAAAGCCCTTGGGCCTTGGCTCGGGTGACATTGGGATTGGGTGGGCAGGGTAAGGATTATATCGTAGGTTCTAGTCCTTCTGTAAAGAAAAAAAAAAAAAAGGAAATATTATAAAGTCAATAGGCAAATACATGAAACTGGATCTTGACTTTTGGTGGAAGATGAACTTCTGTTTTTCATTTTTCGAAGTTGAAAAAGGTGGCCCTCATAACTGTTTCTCAGGCCTCTAGCTTGGCATGACAAATGTTGATCTGTCCTGATTTTGAATGACCCTTCTTTTATATGTTTTAATTAACCTGAATATTCTGGTTGTACTGCTCAACATAAATTTCATCATCTAACTAATCCTTTTGCAGATTCTAATCACTGGCTTCTTTCACCAAGAGTATTTACATCTTGCAAAGTCCGATCTACTCTGTATTTGTGGCGACGTATGTCTTCATGCAGAAATTGTTCAGGCTGGGGTGTATCGCTGTTTTGTACCACCACATTTACCCAGAGTAGTAAACCTTTTTATGAGTATTGATGGCCATAAACCCATCAGCCTAGTACTAAACTTCGAATATCGTGCTCCTGTTTTGAGTGATCCAATTATTTCTTCGGAAGAGAACAAATGGGAAGAGTTCCAAGCCCAGATGCGGCTTGCTTATTTGCTTTTCTCTTCATCTAAGAGCCTTAACATTGTATCTAATAAAGTATCACTGAATGCCCTGAAAGAAGCCAAGAAGTTTTCCCACAGAACCTCGCACATATCTAATAGCTGGGCATGTTTGATGAAGGCAGTTGAAGACAAAAAAAGTCCCTTACCACTGGCAAAGGATGGTCTGTTCGAACTCATTTTGAAGAACAGATTAAAGGATTGGCTGTTGGAGAAAGTTGTTGACAGCTCTACAACCAAAGAATATGATGCTTATGGCCAAGGAGTAATCCATTTATGTGCTATTCTAGAATATACATGGGCTGTTCGCTTGTTTTTGTGGTCAGGCTTGTCATTAGACTTTCGTGATAGACGTGGATGGACAGCCCTTCATTGGGCAGCATATTGTGGAAGGTATGACATTATTTCTTTTTAATATTTTTTATTTATAACCTTTCATTCTAATTATTGTGGAAGGTATGGTTTTATCGCTCACTTATTATTTTAAATTGTATTTTTCTCAAAAATATCTTCTACATCACTACTTAGGTTTGCTGTGTTCTGTTTAACTTTTAATACTTGTATGGTAGAACTTTTCCAACTCTATATCCTCTGCTCATGCAGGATAGCTTGAGCTTTATGTCAACAATTTTTATCTTCTTGCTCGTATTGATTTTGTGAATGTTTGTTTTACATGCATCTGAAATTGATTTACGTGGAGTAAAATGGTTTAAATGCATTCTGTGACGAGATTGGAATTATATCTTCTGAGATTTTCTTAATGCTAAAAGTCTCCATGTGTAGGGAGAAAATGGTTGCAGTTCTTTTATCTGCGGGGGCAAAGCCAAACTTGGTCACTGACCCCAGTTCAGAAAACCCTGGTGGATGCACTGCTGCTGATCTTGCAGCCATGAAGGGGTATGATGGCTTAGCAGCTTATCTGTCAGAGAAGGCTTTGGTAGAACAATTCAAGGATATGAGCGTAGCTGGAAATGCTAGTGGTTCCCTTCAAACTAGCTCAAACTATGGAGGGAACTCTGAGAACCTCAGTGAGGACGAGATACATCTGAAGGATACTCTGGCAGCTTATCGGACAGCTGCTGATGCTGCGGCGCGAATACAGGCTGCCTTCAGGGAGAACTCACTAAAATTAAAGGCAAAAGCAGTTCAGTATTCCACTCCAGAGGCTGAAGCACGTGGTATAATTGCAGCATTGAAAATTCAACATGCCTTTCGCAACTATGATACACGAAAAAAGATCAAAGCTGCTGCCCGCATTCAATATAGGTTTCGTACCTGGAAGATGCGCCAAGAATTCCTTAGTTTGCGCCGTCAAGCTATCAAAATTCAAGTAAAGCCTCTTCCCTTCTTTCTGGCATAATTGACAAGTGATTATGGCTAGTATGTACCACACAGTGACATAAACAAATCCTTTTGGAAAATCAAATTTAAATAGGACATTTTTGAGTCAATTCACATAGGGTCAATCAGTTTTACATTTGATTGGTCAAATAGCAACCTTCATTTGTATTAGGTAACTTGGTTTATTAGCCATGACTAGAGCGTACTACTGGATTCCCACCCACCCCAAAGGCGCTCCATTCTAATTCTTGGTGTGTGATTTTTGTTTGGTCGTGAATTCTTGGTGCATGATATCATTGTGGCTGTTAATGAATTATATATTTTTTTAAAAATTGGTGATTAATACATGCAGTAACAGTGGTGGATTAACTCTTGAGTGTCCAGGAAAAATTGGTTGATTGCATTTTCATTTTATGCAGGCTGCATTTCGGGGATTCCAAGTGCGGAGGCAGTACCGTAAAGTTCTTTGGTCAGTTGGAGTGCTTGAGAAAGCTGTTTTGCGGTGGCGTATGAAAAGAAGAGGGCTTCGTGGGCTTAATGTGGCCCCAGTTGAAGTCGATGTAGATCAGAAGCAGGAAAGTGATACAGAAGAAGACTTCTACCGGGCCAGCCGGAAACAAGCTGAAGAGCGCGTTGAGAGATCTGTTATACGGGTTCAGGCCATGTTCCGCTCAAAGAAAGCACAAGAAGAATATAGTCGGATGAAGTTGACCCACAATGAAGCAAAGGTGAGTGATCTGGTTAGAATTCTTCCTTCAATGTTACAGTACAATTCTGCCGATACATTAACCAATCAAATCTTTATCTTCTGCAGCTGGAATTCGAAGAGCTTCTGGATCCTGACTCTAACATGGATAGTTGAAGAAATTCCTGAGGTCTAGACAGGCAAATGAAAAAACTCCGGGTGGAGCTCTGTGTAGTTGTGTAGCCTGTATAACTTGTAAATGCCTAGAACAAATAGTTTTGCGATTTTGACGCTTTCAGACCGTTTTAGGATTGTTGGGAGGAGGGTTCTAGTTTCAGTGACCGTATCATAATGGGTCAGTCGTAATGTGCTTATTGGTTTTTAGTGTTCTTGTGGAAGTACCACATCTTGTTCATATTTATGTGTGTAATCTGTTTCCCCACCATACTATTTGGTCAATGTTCTAATCAATGAAGAACCTTAGCACTACCTTTTGGTAGTTGAAGTTGTAGCCTTGGTGGTTAGGTCCACATTTGATCACTTGCAGGTCATAGAAAAACACTGAACAGTGGAAAGTGGGAGACCCTACTTATTGAATGGTAGCTTGTCACTTGTGAGATAATACTACTTGGCAAGGTAGAAAAACAGGAGGCATGAAGGCAGAGTAGGCATTCTGTAAATATTCATTGGTTCTGCAATCTAATTACCAATACATGGTAAGAAAACTAACACAACTAACCTATCCTGAACATAAAAAAACATTATAGAAGAAACAGTAAGAAAATGCACACTGGGTTTCGAAGCTAAAATTGAAGAGCAAAAACCTGCTATGCATCTAAAGATAACACATCCACTTTACATAAGCATCTATGCTTTGAAATAGACAACATCAAATCTAATGGAGAGTCCAAAAGCGGCAGCAAAACTACCATCTCCTGTGGCACAGCTGCTTCTCCATTGTTCCGCCTAATTGATGTATTGAGAGAGCCACTTGAAGCCTTCGCCGTATCCCATCTTACGGACAATGCTGCACATGAACACCTCAAGGGGGCGAACATTGGAATCGGCCAGATTCACCTTCCCTTTACCTGTGGTGAAGTTTGTCAGGCCCATATGGTGACGCAGCTCATCCTCTGAGGCAGCATAAGGTATGTCAATCTTGTTTCCCAATATGAGAAATGGGACATTTGCAAGTGACTCGTCGGAGAGAAGAGCATCGAGCTCCTTCTTTGACTCTGCAAATCTCTCCTTGTCATAAGCATCAACCAGGTAGACTACAGCATCCACCTAAACAATCAAAAAGGTCGCACATCATCTATGAATATATGCTCATCACATAAAGACAAATCATGGGCTAAGCCCCATTATGAGAAAATCACCCATTAGAACCCAAAATTAATTTGACAAAAACCATCAATTGGCTTATAATAATCACAACCAACCAAACTCTTGACTGCAACCCTGCACCTATAACTTCAAGTTCAAGGACTAGGAATAGGAATAAAATAACATGAAATCCACTGCATGTCACTCACACCCATGGATGTGACTACAAACACAAGGGATGGCTTAAAAATTCATTTAGTCACTACCAAGGGTTCCATTATTTCTTTATTCCAACTGGGTTCCATTCCATTGCATATGTAAACATACCATACACACGCATGTATATGCTAAACTTTTCATTTTTTATCCAACATGCAACCACAATTTCTAAGAACGAATCAAATCAAACTCTAAATTACCATATCAAAAATCAAAGAACTTGAATTAGTATTTTGGGTAAAATCTAAACCTTGGCGTAATAGTCCTTCCAGACTCTGCGAGCGATCTGATGGCCGCCCAAATCAAAGGCCTTGAACTTAATCTGCCCTATACTCAGTTCCTCCGAGGTCGGATACTGGGTCGGTTGGTGTTGAACTAATCTCTGCAACCAAAAAAACCCTAACTTGTTCAACCCAAAACGAAACAGCAATCGTCCCAAATAAGAAATTCAAATAAAGACAGAGAACGAGAGAGACTCGGCACCTCATCTTTGAGCATGTGAAGCAAGGTGGTCTTTCCGGCATTATCAAGCCCTAAGAACAAGATCTTCGCCTCTTTCTGCCATAGCCCTAGCGACGCCAGAACCCCATAGAACCAATCCACCAGAAACATATCCGAAGAGAAATTCAAAGCACAGAGATTTTCAAATTCCACTGAAAACAAAATTTAACTCAGATTCTGAAAGAAGAAGGTGAGGGAAAAGTGACGGAATATCCTAATTTTCTGTTTTGGTTGGTATTTTGAAAGATTTTCCGGGAAATTATATATTTTTATGGACAGTCAAAGAGTGCGTAAGCTGGACAGTGTTGACTGCTTTGGTGGGTAAGCGGAGAGGTTTGGTGAGAGAAGGGTGATGACGTGGAGCCGGTGGATACGTATGGTGACCGTAAAATGCCGGTTTGGGGAGTGCGGATCCTACGTGGAGCGATGTGATTGGGTGGTACGCGTCATTGCGTTGTGTTTTGTGTCAGCCATCGAGTTGGAAACTGGTAGAGTCAGTGGAGGGAAGGAGCCTCGACAAAAATGCGTGCGTGGAGTCATCTCAGGGCATGCTGAGCTGAGGGTGATTATCTGGTACAACGCCAGTGCCAGATCATCACTTTTTTATTTCCCTAAAATTTTAAAGTTGTGTTTGTCAATCACTTTTCTATAAAATGACAAAATTTTTGTGTTAGGATTTACACAAAATTTTTATTGGGTATTCGGGATTTCAAACCTCTTCTTACATAGATGAATGTGAAAGTGTGAGTGTGAAAGTGTGAAAGAGCCCAACCAACAAAGTTATATCCTACTGGCTTAAGAGTTTCTTTTTAATTACCTTTGCTTCTACGAGATTTGAGAGAACCCATACACCACACAACCTCGCGTTCCCCCAACTCAACAGCTCTTCGTGTTAAATCTTACAGATTTGTTAGGAAATAAAAGTTTCAGGGTATTCTTTTCACAGTCAGTTCCAGAGAGACATACACAAAGAGACATCGATGGTGTTGTGTGTGCTGGAGAAGTGGGTGGTTGACTGCTGCGGATGTGTGGGGAGGAGGGGGTTGGGGTAGAGGCTGCTAGGAAGAGGCTGGTGTTTTGCTCATTAGAAAGAACATGCCAAAACGAGCACAACCAGAGAAAAAATCAGTACTACAAAAGCGTAGAGTACAACACATCACTAGAAGGGAAACATAGTTCAAACAATTAAGAAATTCAAAAGAAAAAAGGAATATGAAACTACTCAACCAAAAACAATGCTTAAAAATAGTAAATAGTTTATCAGAAATGAATCACACTGAATCTGGTTCAAGAAGCACATATTTAAAATCGAACATTGCAACAAATTGATATATTATGATGAGAGTGTTTAATCCTTCAATCTGATAAAAATCAAATAAGAAAATCCTCTTCCATTATAATTGTGGTCAGATACTACAAATTCGCAGGAAAAAAGTACCAAACAAATACTACGCCAAAAGGATCCCCCTACTCTACTCTCTATTTGATATATTGGGAGACCCACTTGAAGCCATCCCCGTACCCCATCTTGCGGACGATACTGCACATGAAAACCTCTAGGGGGCGGACAGTGGTGTCCGTAAGATTCACTTTTCCCTTCCCAGTAGTGAAGTTAGTCAGTCCTAGATGATATCGCAGCTCCTCTTCTGAAGCAGCATAGGGTATGTCAATCTTGTTGCCCAGCACAAGAAATGGAACAGTTGCCAGGCTCTCATCTGAAAGGAGTGCATCCAGCTCCTTCTTTGATTCTGCAAAACGATCCTTGTCGTATGCATCAACCAGGTAAACCACTGCATCCACCTGTTCACAACAGAGAAGATAAAAAGTTGAATTAAAAACTTGCACCATTTATTTACTTTGGCACAATTCAAATAAGTACTAGATAACTCAAATTCACTAACAGGAATGAAGGAATCACAAACTCGAGCAATAAAGGAATTATAGCACTTTATATATTTGATAAAGTAGAGCTTAGTGCAGGAAAAAAATAAGAATTTCATATGCAATCATGAAAACCGTGAGAGGGCAGAGATGATATAAAGACTGTACTTGTTATGTGTAAGGGAAACCAAACTGAATGCATGAAGGTAAATACTAAGCATTTACTTTGGGAGGTCCTCAAGTCTAATTCAAAATATAATCACCACACAAATTGGCACCCCTGTGAAGAGAAGCAACCTCAACTAAATCTTCAAATGTCTGGAATAGCTCATAAGTCATAAACCCACTTTCCACTTTTCATAAGTCTCTTACGGTTGTCTTCTCTTTTTCACTCTTCTGACTTCTCCACTAGGAAATATGGAGTAGGTCTACAAAGTTATTTATTAGAAAGGGAAAAAGAACTAGGAAGCATGTGCGTGAATACATGTAAGTTGATGCGTGATTTTGAAAAGCTAGGACAGAATGGCAAGAATAAGTTACACTTTTTGCGAATTAAAGGTCTCAAACATATAAAATTGACTTAAAACATTTTCCCATACGTCAGCAATAAACAGGAAAAGAAAAACAGAAAAGCATGGTTTAGGGTGTTGAACCATACTCTATGTTGTTTTCTAAAACTACGAAATAATTAGTGTCAAGTTAATCCACAGAATAAAACGTTGAGACCCAGGTTTTCTTAATGGAAGAATAGATCATCAACTCTAGCCCAAACCACAGTCATGAATCATGATAGCTTTCATAGGACACCGTGTATGGAAAGACACAAGTAAAACACCTCCAGAAAGACCCAAAAAAAAAAAAAACGTGCTCTCAGCAAAATCTCCATTGTAAATGTTTGCCTCCCATGAATCGGATAACCAAAAGGGAATTTTAGCTGGGATTATGAAGGCAAAACATGCGAACCAGCAATAGCAAACAAATCAGCCTACTTTCAGCTTTCCCATCTACTGAGATAAACCCAATAGTTGCATTAAAACATGATGTAGACAAGCAACAAAAGCTACAATCATCCAAAAAAATTTGAAAACAAAGAAAGACATCGAAATATATAAATAAATGAAAGTTAGAAACAATCTGTACTGCGTAGGAATCCTTCCCAAATCTGATAAACTGTACCATTGTATGAGATTTTTAACCCAGAAACATAATTTACCACCCAAGTAAAACAAGAGATTATGATTCACGTATTGGTAGCAGCCATCCTTATAGTGCAAGCACGAAATTCATAGCAAGCAATGTGCAGATCATGTTTCAGCTGAAAACTATAATCAATCAAATCTTAGAACAACTTAGTATTACAAATCTAATACTGGGTGAGAGTCTAAACACCTTAGCATAGTAATCCTTCCAGACTCTGCGAGCGATCTGGTGGCCACCCAAATCAAAAGCCTTGAATTTAATCTTCCCAATGCTCAATTCCTCCGAAGTTGGGTGCTGGGTCGGCTGATGCTGCACTAGTCTCTGCAACAACCCATCACCACATACATACATATTTATCAAAATCAAGAAAAACCCAACAAAAATAAGCCATGATAATGCAAAAAGAGAAAGAGAGAAACCTCATCCTTCAACATGTGGAGGAGCGTGGTCTTGCCGGCGTTGTCGAGGCCCAAAAACAGAATCTTGGCCTCCTTCTGCCACAGGCCCAGAGAGGCAAGGACGCCATAGAACCAGTCGACCAGGAACATGGCTTCTTTTCAAGGACCAGATCGGTGGGTTAGCGAGAGAAATACTAAATACCCACAACAAATCAAGCGCAGAGATCGAAACAGACTAATGAAATAATGACGAAATAAAGAAATTTTATTTAAATGGCTGTAAAGTGTTGTCGTTTGTGTGCCAGTTCAGCGTTACAACTGGAGCCGGTGGATTTCTGGGCTCTGCAAGCAAGTGATGGTGGTGATTTTGATGAATTATGTGAGATTAATTTTCACCCTATTGAGGTTGATATAAATACTCACCTAACTCTGATTAAATATGTATGGGAAATATTATGTAATTTGGAAAATAATTTTTATGTGCTTACCTAAATCTGATTGGCTTGTCTTGTTGTTTTGTAATTGCATTTGCCTCCCTGTCGTTTTGACTTTGGACCATTAATTTACTTTTCCTCTTTACAAAATAAGATGAAATACATCCCTTTTTAGCAATATAGAAAGGAAATGATGATACTTTGATAGCGTTTGTAAGAAATATCTTTTATTTAGAATTTTTTTATAAAAAAATTATAGTTTAATTTAATCTAAATTACGGGAATGAGATTCGAACTAGAGTGCATAGTGGAAAGCACATCCATTACTTTAATTTAATCTAAACATTTTTTCTCTGTAGTTTATATTATCGTTTTGTTTTTTTTAAATTTTTTCTAAAATGCATCTACCTTTCATTAGTCGACTGAAATACCAACCCAAAACCACCACCGAAAAAAAAAAAAAAAAAACCCTATGTAGATTACATGTGGTTTCTGGGCTTGAGTGAATAGACGCCATAACTTTATATATTATATAACCCTTTAATCAAACAAAACACTACACAACTTGATTTGATTAATAATTGTTAACAATCCTTTTTTTTTTTTTTTTCTCAATTAGATTTTATTCATAGTTCTTTAATTTCTCTCCACAACTTCTCCAATTTTTTTTTTTTAAAATTTTTAGCAAGACCTTGTGGAAAATCTGCAAGTCACAAGGGAAAGAAAAATAGTACCTCAAAAAAAAGAAGGTAAGAGGAATTGGGTTTTCGATGATACCAACAAAGCCCAATCTTATCACGATTGGGCTCTTAAGCGAGCAGCCCAACCAATCACAAGCCGAACTTTTTTTCCAATTGGCAATGGAAGGGTACTTTCGTCATTATAAAAATACAAGAGCCAGAAGCTAGGGTTTTTCCAGTAGCTCACATATAAAGCCCAACTTCTCATTTTGCTGCTTCAAAGAGAACCCTAACACCCAATCGACGTCTCTGATAGATCCCTCGTTTTCTTTCTGGTTGGTGCCGTCTCTCCTTCTCTGAACTAGAAAAGCTCTTACTTCAATCGCTCTATCCTGATTCTCAGCTCCATTTCTGCTACTAATTACTTGTGTTTGTATTTGGGTTTGTGATTGCAGAGATGGCCAAGTCGAAGAACCACACCGCTCACAACCAGTCCCGCAAGGCTCACAGGAACGGCATCAAGAAGCCTCAGAGGCATCGCCACACTTCAACCAAAGGGGTACTGATTTCAACTTCCATCCCTTAAGTAATTTTGATTTTGATTTTGATTTTGCTTTGTATTTGGGGTTTTTATTTCCCTAACAATTGGATTTTGGGTTTAGATGGACCCCAAGTTCCTGCGGAACCAAAGGTACGCCAGGAAGCACAACAACACCAAGAACGAATCAGCCACCGAGGAAGAATAGAGTGGGAGCGGACCTCAAATCATGGCTCTTTTTGGGGTTTCCCTGATTAGGGTTATTTTGGTTTTGATGTCATTTTATGCTTAATTTGTCATTAGTAACATAGTAGTTTGATGTTACTTTAGTGGATTTCATTTCAATTTACATGTACGAGCAGCAGTCCTGAAATGCTACTTTTGTTATGGATATAAGTTTTTGACTTAATTCTATTGCTCTTTTATGGTTTCTTTCTTTCATTGGAATGGAAGAGTTTTCCTATATTTCAGCACAAGAAGTTCATTTATTAGAATGACATGGGAATTTCAATTTCCCGCTGTTGCTTATATAGTTATGTGGTTGATATATGTTTTAGGTTGTCTATGCTCATGCTACTAGCATTTTAGGTAAGCAGAAATGTTTATGAATGATGTTAGGATCACTTATCTGGGTTTTTGTGAAGATTGTTGTTCATCCGGGGTTTCGTTGAGTTTAATTTTTGGGATATTGTCTAGTATGCATTGATTTGTTTTCCAGATTAAAATTTGGGTTCACAACTTTAATTTGTAGCCTTGCTAGGTTCCTTAGTCCGATTTGATTCTTTGGACTGTTGTAGATACGTTTTTCTGCAGACTTACTAAGATATAAACGGAGATTGTAGTTGCGGTTAAGATATGATGAATTGTTTTTTGTTTGTTTTTGTTTATGGGGTTGATTTTCGGGTTAGAATAATCATCATGGATGCTTATGGTAGTTTTGGTTGTTAGAATTGAACGGATTGAAATGAATGCAACCAAAGAGTTTGATCAAATATCTGAGGAATGTAGTTTGTATACCCCCATTCATCATGCTCTTGATTTCATGCCACTCTCATTGCAACGAGGCAGCAGGAGCTTAGATTGCACGCCTATCTCATTTCAATTAGGCAGCAGGAGCTCAGACTGCATGCCAATCTCATTCTAGTGAGTCATCATCCTCCTGAGATGATTTTTTTTTTTTTTAAACCGTATTTTTTGTGTCTATATCTCTTTTGTGATGAACGGCTATTCCTTTCATCATGGTGTTATACATAGCTTTTCAGCTTTTCCCTTTGTTCTAGTTTCAAATGCCCCTCGAGTGGATGCCACTAGTCTCTCTCTCAAGAGTGATCCCACTAGTGTCTCCAGTTCGGCCTGTTTCATCTTGAGATGTTGGAGGTAACCAAAATGGTAATTCTCTATGACGAGGAAGGCAGCGCACCGAAAGAATTAAAATTAAGAATTATGACGAGGAAGGCAGCGCACCGAAAGAATTAAAATTAGTTATTCGCCAAAAATCTTTTCCTTTCAATTGTAGAATAATTTGTAATATATGTAATTATATTTTAGGGAGTTTATATTTTTGTAACTTACCAAAGTTTAAATGTTCTCATTACACCATCCATCCTTACAAAAGAAAAGGAGAAAAATACCTATTACCAGATGCACCATCGACCTTAGACAACAAAACAAAATTTTACACCGCACTGTCCACTTTGCTTTTTCCTACCACAAATTACTAATTTTCAACTCAAACATTTACATGCAAAGTAACTAATGTCAGCTAAAGCATAGCATTAACACGAAATCTTACCCAACTAGAACAATGCTACGAGTTTGTGTTAACATACCGTTAGTTGAGTCTTGACCTTATACAAATGCATACATAATAATTAATCAGAACTCAGTATCCTTATTTGTAGACCGTTACTGATATGATAGATGCGTGAAAAAGGGATGTCATATATGCCACAGAAAAACCTTCAGCTTATGTTAAAATGTTGGAATTTTTAGACCCTTGTTGATGACCTTCTACATACGACAAAAATTGGAAAATTTTAAATACCTTCTCCGAGATATTGTCGAATTTTTATAATCTCAACAAGAAGTTGACCAAATTCAACATTTGAGTGATTATAAATATCACCTCAATAAATTTGCCAAAAATATATATATGAAAAAATCGATGTAACTACAATAAAATACCTAACATAGTATTATCTAGTTGATCAAAATCGGATGTTGTGTCTGTGACAATGATGTGAGCATGTGTTAAAAGAGGAGAATGTAAAGACTTTTAGTGGTTTTTTATATATTTTATACAAGCGATCTTAGAGGATGAAGAACTTGAATGCAGTACCTCGGGTGAGAGGTAACTACAATAAATATTTGACTTAATTCCATTGCTCTTTATGGTTTCTTAATATTTTTATTTGATTGGAATAGATGAGTTTTCCTATATTATCAGCACAAAGTTAGTTTGCTTGTATAGTTATGTGGTTGATGATATTGTTTAGGCTGTCCGTGCTCATGCTAGCTTCTCTGATATTTCACGAGCATTTTAGGTAAGCATAAATTTTTGTTAAGGTTGGTAGGATCATACATATGGGTTTTTGTGAAGATTGTTGTTCATGGGGTTTCGTTGAGTTCAATTTTTGCAATACTCTCTAGTATTGCTAGCATTGATGGATTTACTGGATTAAATTTTGTATCAAATAATGTCTTTTATCCTGTTGATATTTTTTGTCAATCAAACCATAGAATGATTTCATGGTAATCTCATTTCAATGAGTCAGCAGGTGCTCAGATTGTATGTCAATCTCATTCCAATGAGTCATCATGCTCATGAGATGATTTTAACAAAACCGACGGTGCTATTAGTATTATATATAGCCATGTTTCATACTCGGAGTTTAAAATTCAGACGAGATCTTTTCCTAACCGGGGAAGAGAGGGAGAGAGTACAATTCTGTGGGTTCTGTTTCATCTTGAGATGTTCGAGGTAACCAAAATGATCTGGAGGAGGACACGTCACAGACCCGGCCCTATTTAAGTAAAACAATAGTTCAACCAATCCAGCCCCATCTCGGTACAGTTAGCAAAATTTTAGAAGAAAAAAAATAAAATTAGGTACTAGGCTAGACCAAGATTGTTGGGTGCAATACCATCATGGGCTCTTTAGCTGGGTTATGACCCAATCCACCTGTCTCTTAGTCAGTAAGGTCTTTTCTCTTTTTGTCAATAACCTAATATTTGGATGATCAGGACGTAAGGTGTGTTGTGAGAGAACAGGTGTAGGAATCATACCTTGCATTTAACTTTGCGCTAAGCCTGTACCCCAAAGATTCACTCAGCCTATACCCCACGATACCAAAAAAAAATAAATAAATAAAATTGGTTCATCTTCTCTTTTTCCTTCTATTTTTGTTTTAATTAGGGATGTTAGAATTTTGGGAGTTCAGAAGAATTTAGTAAGTAGTATCTTTCAATTTAAATCAGATTCACTTATAATGTCACATTTCTTCCCCAAATTAGAAAACGATTGTTAATTTTAATTTTAAATAATTGACAAAATAAATAAAATTTTAATTTTAAATATATTAAATTTGAATATTAAAAAGGAAATGGTACTATTGACAATTACAATAGGGTTTCGTATTAAAAGCAAACTTTCTATTATTTATAAAAGCTGCTGTCTAAAACTACAGAAACAATGCTTCCATGTGAAAACAATTACGAATGCAAGTATTTCTTGAAGCCATTAAAAAAACTAAAAAGCCAAGATACAAAGGCGAAAAATATTTTGGGCCAAGTCATCCTTGATTCCCTTAAGTTGCTTCTTTTCTCCTGGTGTTGATGATCTCTTTTGTCTTGTGATACAAAACTTCCTGAAACTCCCTATTACAAGCAAATATCTTCAAAATTTATATTCGAGTATTGAGAAGCTTAGACTGCAACTGGTTCACTTACTGGGCTAGAAACATGCTCTTTAACCTGCCCCAACAATTAAAAAAGATATGTGGGTAAACACATATCAGGAAGAAGAAGTGCAGCCACACAGCATGACGTAAGAAGTTAAAGTCAGCAGCTCACCTTTGCTGACTTGAAAAGTTCATCTAGCACTTCAGACAAAGTTGGATGTGCATGGACTGCGAATTTGATATCCTGCAAGGTCGAATAGACAGTAGAATATAAGTAAACTGAAAGTTGGGAGTGGTAGATTACAAGGGGCGCATCATAATTTGCAGTGTACGGGCTTTATTTACTTGAATACGTGTCCCCAGTGCTATTGCATTTGATGCTTCATGTATGAGGTCTGCAGCATGTAACCCAAATATATGGACTCCAAGTATCTCTCCGTTATCTGGTCTGTATATCAACTGCATTAAAACAAAGCAGAAACAGGATCGTCAATATCCACAGTACATAGCAACCATAAAGGAGAATTCATTGACGACACAAGTACTCAGTACATATTTTTCACCTTAGCAAGTCCCTCTCCTTCATTTTCTGCTAGGGCCTTTGTGTTGGCCTTGAAACTTGTCTTGGCAATACTTACTTCAAATCCCTCCTTTTCAGCTTTCTCCCTTGCTTGAGGCTGAAAATTGTAATTGATTAGTTAAACTGCCAATATGATGACACCTAGAAGATCTCTAATTCAAGGTCGAATATGTTAAACACTGATAAATAAAAGCATAGATGATGAATAATGAATAACCTTGTGAGTGATACATAGATGATGAATAATGAATATGTCAATTAGCAAATTACTCACCTCTGTCAATCCGACCATACTGATTTCGGGATGAGTGAAACATGCTGCGGGGATGCTTAAATGATTGAGTACATGGTCTCTTCCCGTGACTTGTTCAACCACTGAACAAGGTTTTGAAGATAATCACTTATTTGTGCATGTGAGAGAGAGAGAGAGAGAGAGAGAGAGAGAGAGAGAGGGGTTCAAATAAAAACAGGTTGGTTACACTAACCTGAAATTCCTTGGGCACTGGCTGCATGAGCAAGCATCATCTTGCCATTAGCATCACCAATGCAAAATAGGTGAGGAACCTGATGTTCAAAATTCACATCAGAAACAATTTATAATGTTAATGCTAGGGTTCATGCTCGTAAGGAAATTTGCAACGTACCAAGTTGCCATTTGCATCTATTACTCGCATGCACTCATCAACAGGAATAAAACCACGTTGTGTTACTACATCAATCTGTAGAAAAGCAATGTCAGAAACTATTGCTATTCGTTTGCTGAATAATTATATATAACATTCTAAAATTAGATGCATATAAAGTGCGAGGTCATACATTCTCCAATCCAAGACCTTGTGTGAATGGGGCCCTTCCAGTTGCAATTAATGCTGCATCTACCTGTTAGAAGAGGATGTACAAAGGTCCAGATAAATGCCTCTGAATAACCTATATGCATATGAACTGGAATAACAATGCCTACAGTAATTATAAGGCAACCAGTCAAGCTACTCAGGAACCAATTGGGAAGTCTAAAACACGCATATGCCTGAGTTCAGAAACAAAATTACAGCAGGTTAATTTATAAATAGCTAATTAAAGCTCCACAGATGAGAACATGTTCCTTGACAAAGGTATTATTCAACTAGCTAAGTATGTGGCTGTTGCTATCAAATTCATATGACAAATTCCATTAATGGCAGGAAAATATATCCTCTGGATACGTTACATAAGTTTAAACAGATCCAATTAATTACCTCAAGAGTATCTTTTGGTTCCTTGGTCTTGGCATCAATTAGTTCAATGGTGACTGGTTTCCCATCCTTTGCTGGTGTGATCTATTAAAAACCAAAGAATGAAAAACGGAAACAGAAACCCTGAAAACACTTGGTATAAAATTCAGAGAATAAACATCAGCTGACCTTCGATGCAAACACTCCAGTTTGATAATCAATCTTTCGTGGATTTATTAGAACCCTCTGAGCTAACTTCCCGATCTCTGGATCAAAACCAGGCATAAGCTGATCTAAAGCTTCAATAAAAGTAACCTGCAAAAGACTTAAGATTAATCTAGACTGCCTCATGAGATAAGAACTCCTAGATCATCCAAAAATAAATAAAAAGGTGTCTTATTGCATTGGTAGACACAAGGAGAAGTTACTGATTGATCCATACAAGGTCTCCATAGTTTAATGCTATAAGGCCTTAAAACTACAATTAATAGAAACTCGTTTTCCTCAAATGGAAGACTTGGCTCATTAGTTTAACATAAAATAATTGTAAAAATTCACCAGATGAAAGGTAATTTATAAAAACAAAAATAAAATAAATAAAAAGAAAGGAACTACCTCACTCCCAAGTGCAGTATACACATCACTGAACTCGAGACCAATGTAACCACTTCCAACAATAGCAATCCACTCTGGAACAAACTCCAATTTGAGGGCATGGTCACTTGTAATTACAGTCTTCCCTGCAGATCCATCATATAGTCAGTCACCACTAGGTATCCCTTAAGCATGGTACTAAGACCAAAATGCTTTCATCAACTATTCAATAACAACAAGGAGGAAACATATAAATTTTACCATCGACTTCAACACCCTTAGGAACAAAAGGAACAGAACCAGTGGCGATGATTATATTTTTTGCAGTTACTACTTTGTCAGAAGATCCAATTTGCACCTTTTGTGGGCCCTGAATAGTTTCGTATTAAGAGTACCAAAGTTAGGAAAACTTGCCAGCACTTGCGCTGTATGAGATCTCAAACTTAATCATAGCCATGCCCTAACAAGCTCAGCATTGTAACAAAGCAAACTTTATTTCTTAACTGGGCAAGCGAACATTTGATTGTGTTGATACCAAATCAATGTGAAAGAATGCATGACTTACCAGAATTGTACCAACACCTGTCAGTATATCCACTCCAAGAGAATTCATTGAATTGGTCAAACTATTACGAATTTTTGTTGCAAGATTATTCGCATGATCAGCTACTCCCTGTCTGTCATACCCAGCTGCTGAAACCTATCATAAGTCACAATAAAGCAGTACTGTAAGATACATAAGTTTTCACAACTAACCAATAAAGTCTTGTATCTGCACATACATATAAATGTACATACAATTGATATCACTGAATCATGTTTTACCTGCAAACCTAAAGCCTTAAGGTGATGTTCATTCTGAAGCTCACGCATCCGACCACTCACTGCCAAAAGAGCTTTAGACGGAACGCATCCTCTGTTAACACATGTTCCACCCACCACGTCTCCTTCTACGATGGCAGTTTTCAGACCCTGCAATTGTTGTGTTAAGAAAAGAAAAATCAATAAATACCAACTCAAGAGCCTTTCTTTTCCAAAAACCCCCACACAGGAGAATATGCACTATATATATTTTTAACAAAAACAACCCACCGCGTCTTATGTTGGTAGTTATTTTTCAATTTATATTCTAACTCCAGTATTGTCTGTTACTGTGTGAAGGCAACCACGATAGTTGCAAAGTTTGTTATATAAATTCAGTATTTATTTACATACCAACACACATGCACATAGATATTCTAAGTCTTATGTATTAATTTTGAAGTATCAAACTAAAATGGATTGTAAGCTTGTAGCTAAGGCATTTCTTGCCATGATATCAGATATACACAGATTCACGCCACGCACATTTTCATTACCTTTGATCGAGTGAACAACTTACCGCAGCCGAAGACAGAAAGAAATCAGCCATTTCTAGCTAGCTAGTACAGTCTATTTAAGCAAAAAGCAAAGACGATCGAAGCTACTAGAACAGAAGTTAAGCTAGAAGAAAAACCAATAAAGTGACAATTGAGCTAAATCCAAAGCTCAGAGCCGCAATTTCTCAGTAAATTATAAAGGAGGGTGAGTGAGCAGTTTCCGTACCTTCTCGACGGCGTGAAGAGCAGCACCGTGGCCACCGACGCCGGCGCCGATGATGAGCAAGTCGTAGTCGAACGACTTGGGAGGGCTTCCATTAGCGGATGACGAGGCCGAGACCGAGACGGTTGCAGAGCGCAAAGGAGCAGAGACTCGTACTCGGTGCGAATCGGAGTGGCTGAGAGACGAGAAGCCGAAGGCCTCCCTTCTGAGGCCGCAGAAGCGGAGATTGATAGGCTTTGATTGAACGACGTAGTTTGATCTGGGAATGGTGGGAGAGAGGGTAGGGAGAGAGAGCGAGGCCTGCATTTTGGGAATGTGAGAAAGAGGAGAGAGAGATCTGAAGAGAGAGAAATCAAATGAAAGGAAATGAGAGAGAGAGAGAGAGAGAGAGAGAGGGAAGTTTGTTATTATAATTATGGGGGGATGAAGAAAGAGAGATGAGAAGGCAGCCTCGAATTGTCCGTTGAGGACTTAAGAGGCAGTAGGAGCAGGCGGATATATCAAAGTGCGGCTGATGAACAACTCACTGTCTTTCTGGGCTCTACTATCTTTTTGTTAATTGTCCTCTCCTCTGCTTGCTAAAATGCGCATTGGGCCTGCATTTCGCAGTCAAAATTAATTAGCAACATAACGGTAACTGGTGTGACGACTACGGGTAAAAATGTGAAAAAATATAAATTCCTTATCAAAATTACTCCTTTTGAGCTAATGTGCCAGTGAATTTTATTTCTCAAAATAACAAACTGATGCAACTTCTCATAATTTATATAGTATGATTTGATTTAAGGAATACTTTCAATTGTACTTATTTGGTCTGTTTAGATTAGTTATTGAGGAAGTGTTTTTACTAAAAGCACATAAAAAGTTTTATTAAACCAAACTAATTGCAATTTACTTCATATTAGTCCAAGTTTACACTATATTAGCATAAAATTAATCAACCCGCTCGAATTGATTTGATTTAACTAGTTTGAACGGGTTGAGCTCTAATGTCTGCAAAATAAATCATGATCACAATTTTTTTTTAAATTTAAAAAATAGTAGTATACTTTATCTTCATTTTAATTGGACCACCGATATTTATCTTCATCGAATTTTCTTATATGTACAGCATATAATTTGATTGATTCTAAGAATAAGTTACAATAAAGTCACAAAAATTCATTGTTAATTGCCAATTAGCACCTTCCTCTAACACAAGCTGGAGTCTAGAGAGAGCAGCTTCTTCACCTCAACCACAATCACCAACCAACACCATTAAAACCATATTTCATACTCAAACCTGCAATTGACTTATGTTGAATGCAATTCAACCATCAAAATTCAACATAGCAAATTATCCATTGCATGTAATTGAAAATTAGATTCTTTTTTTAATTTACCAAACTTGTAGGCGGAAGAAATTTTTTCAAAAAAATACTTTTTGCTCTAAATAAGTAATGCCAAACAGACATTGCAACTCACTAAAATTTAGTGCATGTTGTCCCATAGATTTGGTAGCATATAAGAACAAAAATGTTATTTGGATCCTTATTCCTTTGATGAAAATACCAGAAAATACTTGAGAAACATTTTTATTTTTATTATAAAATAATATTATGTGTTTTTTTTGGTGGAGTGCATGATTATAAAGAAATTTTATGAGAAAGGCAAACTCTAGGTTCACTCATTTTGCCATCCTAACCGTATAATCTCATCCATCCACTCACCATAAGCCACGTCACATCTCAACTAGATTTTAGTTTTCCAAGTCCTCACAAACACAAATGAACTAGCAAAAGGTCCCAGACTAATCATACATCTGGGTTGCACAAATTTTGGTGCAACCTGCGCGGTTGTTCTTTGGCGACCGGAAGGAGTTGCGAAGTTCCGTTCTGTCACAGCTAGTTACTAGAAGCTACACGTGATATACTCTTGAGCAGCCAATCAGAAGCGAACGTGTGCGTCTTTCAGCTACAGGCAGGTAAGGGACCCGCTTTTCAGGGCAGAGCAACGCAAATGATATACCAACTCTCTCGTGATTTGATCGCAAAAGAAAGCGCGTGGATAGTGCGTGGACTCTATGGTCATTGGCTTCACCGTAATTTCACATGAAAACAAGGGGCATAACGGGCATATGACAATTTCTAACATGCGTAATAGTTTTCCACTTTTCTTCTAATTATCGAAGGTGAAGGTCGGGGCTCAGACACTTGCACAGAAAAGAATAAAAAGCGGAGAGAGAGTGTGAGAGAGAGAGAAAGCGCGAGAAAATTCGTAGGTTCACACTGCTACGTTAATGGCGGTTAGGGTTTTCTACTGATCTCCGGGAACCCTAATCACCTGCCTCTGCCCTCGTCTTCTCTCTTTTGCCCGCCCTCAAAACCCTAATTGAAAGTTTTGTCAAATTCTCCTGTTCGATTCAGACTCTTACCCAATTACCCAATTTTAGCTACGAAACTTGAATCGCAGAGTAGGGAGCTCCGATGGGTGCGCCGGAGAAATCACAGGCCAATACCAATTCGATGCAGGTGAGTGTGCTTTTCTACAAAATTAGGAAGCTCAATACTTTGACCTAGAATCGCAGTGTATACAGTCTTTTTTTTATTTTCGAATTTTGAAGCTCGGGGTTGATTTTGTTCACTCTCAATTGGATATTTGGTTTTGCTTTCTGTTAATTTTGTTAGCTAATTTAATTCCATTTGGGCGGAGCTGGCTATATGTGTTTGGGGAATGATAACATTTCAAATTCTATTCCGTTAGGATTTCGATGCAAAACTAAATCTTGCTTGTGTTCTCCGAGGCGTCTCTAAGTTTTAAAAGTAGTGTTCATATCATATCAGCTGGTTGAGCTCTAAGAGGTGTTGCAGTGAAGTGTGTGGCACCGTTTAACAAGAGAGTCAATAGGTACACAGTGTTACTTGTCTTCTGTTCTATTAATAGAAAGGATACTGTTCTTCACTGGAAAGGTTACTATAATTGCCGTTTCCATGTGCTGGTAAGGAACTTTCTAAAAGTATCTTTTGATCTGTTGAGGGAAGTTGTAGTATTGAAGTATTGACAAAGGCACTGCTTTAGGTTGAAGGATGTGATAGAGTTTATTTTTGTAATTGGGAATTGTTAAAGCTCTTGGTCTCTGTGGTTGATACTACTTCCGTGTAAGTTGAAGGAGGAGGATTATAGTTGATTTGTCATGGGAAAGAGTTCATTGGTAGTTTTTTGTTGGGTAGGCTGAGCGGTATATTTGAATTCTTTCGTTATGCACAGCTTGTTTGAGCTCCATGCAAATATTTATAACTTTTCTCATGCCTAATTTAGTTAGGTTCTGGACCTTGAAATGTGGGCCCCAGCTTAATTTGGTTGTGGTTTTTTGGATATTTCTGTTTTCTCTAACTTGGAAACCGAAGAATTTGGAGGATTGCTGTCGTCGTTGTCGTTTTGTTTGTGCTGCAGTATTGGTCTTCCTTAGAAAATTTCCTCATCAGATGACATGTTGATGACGTAGATTGACTTTACAACCTTTTGATGGCATCTATTATTTTCTTTTAAGTTGGTGATCTCTATAATACCAATTTCATTGTACTAGATTACTAGCTTTTGGACCGGTATATTGTCCCATAATAACAACTAGATTTCTGAGCTGAATGATGTTAAATTTAATAATCTTAAGGAACTGCGTTGAACAAGTGACACATTTTGTGACATTACTGAAATTTATTGCCTTAACACTATTTATCATGTTAAGAAAATGGAAAGCAATGCCATTAATTTAAATTTTTCTTAAGGACACTTTTCCATCACATATTTTAAAGATATTTATTTCTATTTTATCCTCATTTTTTATATTTTGTATGTATTTGTGAGTTCTTAGAATTTTGCATATGCATATAAAACTGTTGTCTTTGGTAATTATCTCTTTATGGTATTATAGTGACTCAATTGATTGTGAATTTACACTTTTACTTGTTTATGTGCTTCGAAGAACCAACACAATATGAACACGGTTGGTTGTAGAATCTCAAAAAGATTATGACGTTACATGGCTAGATGCAACTAATTTATCTAAACTTATATGGTAAATGATTTCATTCAAGTATGCAAAGCAGTAGTTATAACTTAATCAAACCATTACATCTAGTTAAATCAAAATACAAGAAAAGACCCTCCCAGAACAATAAAGAACTTCACTGGGCTAACAATCCTCATTATCCTCATTATCGTTGCTGTCCTTTTTGAAAAACATCACAACCTCCAAGTCAGGTTCAGCCTTTTTGGAGAAGTGTTCGGTGGAGAAAAGATGTTGACATGTCACATGATATATAAATTATCTATGGAGTGCTAGTGCCATGTTGATGTCCGACTTGTATCTGCTCCGGGTAGCATCTTATAGTTTTTGCAGTTGTAATATTGGTATATAGAATGCAGTAGAAGTTTTTGGTCTAATTTTTCTTTTATGTATCTCAGCGTGTTAAGGTCTACCGTCTGAATGAAGATGGAAAATGGGATGATCAGGGAACAGGCCATGTTACGGTTGACTATATGGAGGTTTGTTAATCTCATTGGTTTAACGCTATGCTAATCTGATAGGGACATAGTAAATTTGTGAGAAATGAGTTGTTTGAGTCAAGTTTCCTTAGAAATGATTTCTTGATATGCATTATGATTGAATGCAACTGTTGTGACACAGAGATCAGAAGAGCTGGGTTTATTTGTTATTGATGAAGAAGATAATGAGACATTACTTCTGCATCGTATCAGTTCGGATGATATCTACAGAAAGCAAGAAGGTATTTTATCTTTTAATGGATGGATAATATAATGTTAATTTGCTATTATATGGTGTCCTCAAGTGGCTAGAATTGATACTGAATTGTGGAGTTTGGAATATTTCTTGTTAAGATACAATTATCTCATGGAGGGATCCAGAATATTCTACGGAATTAGCTCTCAGCTTTCAGGAGTCTACTGGCTGCTCTTACATATGGTAACTACCAAATTTTTTCCCTTGTTCTTCCTTTTAACATGGTCCTTGATCTTCTGATTCTACTAATTATTTTCCGTGCTCTATTCAGGGACCACATATGCAGTGTCCAAAGGAATTTACATTTTAATTCTCTTAACAGTAAGTGTTTGCAAAATGATTCAAAATGTATTCCCTTTTCTTTTTCTTCTTTTGAAATAACTGACCTCTGTAGATATTGAAGCTTGTCAGAGAGAAGTGATTAATATCTACAGAGGTCGGATATTTGTATTTTTAATCTTATTTTTATTGAATACTATTACTACATACTGTGTTTTTCATTTATTTTTTAACTAAAGTGCATGAGGATATTTTTTCTTGATGAAAGAATTCTCTGTCATGAGTAATTGATTAAAGAATTATTTTTCCTTGTTTGTGGAAGTGGAACCCTACAGAGTTTTCTGTAATCTCTATATTATAAGACTAACAAGTTGCTCCAGAAAACAAGATATTTAATACAAGAATGCATGATGAAACTGTTAAGGTACCATTCAGCAGGCTTATCCCTGTAAAATGCCCGAATAATGAATTTGGGCATCGCCTTAAGCAATTGAAGTTAGGCAAGTTCTAGCCATTCTGGGTTAAGTCAACACACATTGGTTGATTAATATTTCAACTTTTATGTGCTGAGAATGAATAGTGTTCTAACAATCATAGATTTTTCTGTTGTGCGAAGGAGTGGAATTGTTTCAAGTAATATGAATAGCAATAAAGTTCTGTTGAAATTCAAATGATGACCATGTGTAGCATAGAAAGGTAGAAATATCTTGAAGAAATGGGGAACAAATGTGGAGGGACATTACACTCATTCTTTTCTAAATTCCTTCATATTTCTTTGTCGTTGATTTTTGGTCACATTGTGTGTGCGCGCACTCTTTAAATTTATTTGTTTCAAATTCGGAGCATGAATTGTTCATCTTCTGTGATATCTGTAGATGAGACATTTCACAGTGCAAACAGTGAGTTAAGGGAGCTACCTGTGGTTGAGCTATCGACACTTCCTTTAATCCTGAAGGTGGGACAGTTCTTTTGCATCTCATATTATTGGTTTTATCTTTCTTGCTTTCCACATTTTTCACTTTATGTTCAAGCTTTTCTTATCTTTCGTTTTTCCCTTGTGGAATGTCTTATATTTATGCAAGTTACATGCGTAGTGATGACAATGCATGTGCATATGTGATGCAGACTGTAGCTGAGAGTGGCATTGCTGATCAGATGCGATTGACAGAACTGATATTGACTGATGTAAGCTTTGTATACCTTTGTGGATCTCCGAAGAAATGGATAGTGGATTAGTTAGCAAGGTTATTTCATTTCAATAAAAAACAATTGTTGTAGTAGGTCGAATTTAGTTATTTTAATCATAAAATTTGTCGTATTGTAACCTTCATTTACAGCTTGTTGGTTTTTTCTAATGAGTCTTTTAATCTCAACGCAGCAAGAGTTTTTCCGAAAGCTCATGGGCCTATTTAGAATCTGTGAAGACTTGGAAAATGTTGATGGTCTACACATGATATACAAAATAGTAAGGGGGATCAGTAAGTATTCCTTTATGGTATTTTACCCTCAAAATATGCCACATAAATGTATGTATTTCCTTTTATTAATGACTGATATGTGTTTTCCTACCTGCAGTTCTGCTGAATAGTCCTCAGATCTTTGAGAAAATATTTGGTGATGATTTAATCATGGATGTCATTGGTTCCCTTGAGTGTGAGTTCTGTTATTGGTTTGTGTTCTTTCATGATAACCTTCTGTATTGGAATTCAATTTAGTTGTCGCCTGGTACTTCGGTTCTCAGTTCATTATGATTCAGTATTATTTTGATATGTTGAAATACTTGAATTTTGGATTGCAGATGACCCTGAAGTACCTCATGTCCAACACCATCGTAACTTTCTAAAAGAGCATGTTGTTTTTAAGGAGGTAATAATTTTCTTTAGGTTGTGTGGTTGGGATTTGGGGGTAAGGACTAGAAATGTTGGAGAGCATCTTAATGCATATGGGAGTTGTTTCTTTTTATCTCATGTATCCGTATTTATAAATTTACTTTGCACAGGCCATACCGATTAAAGATCATATGGTTCTGTCAAAGATACACCAGACGTATAAAGTTGGATATTTAAAGGTTCGTCTTTTGTTCCGTTTAACTTTTTCATTTTACCTACTTCTTTGGTAGTAAAAAAATCTTACTTTCGACTACTTCTTTAGGATGTTGTTTTGGCTAGAGTACTGGATGAGGCCACGGTTGGAAATCTCAATTCCATAATTCATGCAAACAATGCTATTGTAAGATTTTACTACTCATTCTTTAAACACGTGGAGGGCTGTGTGTTACAATAATCCTAATGTTCCTAATCTGTTGTAGGTTGTTTCTTTGCTAAAGGACGACAGTACCTTTATTCAGGAATTGTTTGCTAGGTTAAGGTCACCATCCACCTCTGCAGAATCTAAAAGGAACTTGGTAATTTTGATTTCCATAAGCGCTCTTCCATTGTTTATCTGAGGCATGATGCAGTGCACTTCCCGAAGGGATAGTACATGAATATGTAATTGATTGTTTAGATTGTGTAACTTATCTTTCTGTTTCATTTGATTTTCTTCTCCCTCCGACAATTTAATTAGAAATGAAAATAAAGGTTTAGTATATATTAATGTCGCAAATTTAAACACTATCTTGCTAGTAACATGGTTACTTTTTTAATATCATTACCATAAACTTTACTGAATTTTGATATAATCATTAGGATTTTGATGTCGTGAAAGAGACTCTAGCCATAGCAATGATAGTGACCTTAGAATTTGTTAGTGCAGTGTGGATAATTTTCTTGATGTACCTCAATGTGGATCATGGTTATCATTTTTTCCCCTTCATATTGTAGGTATATTTCTTGCATGAGTTTTGTAGTTTAAGCAAAAGCCTGCCAATGGTCCAGCAGCTCCGCCTGTTTAGGTAAACAATTCCTGAAGTTATATTTCTTGAACCTCCATTATGTTTTGCAGCTCTCTGTTGCCTTTTTCATATTTTGGCTGCTTATCTTTACGGGGGTCGGCTAATATTCTTTTATCTTATATAATGCCTGTGTTTCTAAGAGTGAAAACCTAAATTCCTGTAGGGATCTCATGAATGAAGGAATCTTTGACATTGTAACCGATGCTTTGCAGAGTCAAGATAAAAAGCTTGTACTAACTGGGTAATCATGAACTTAAAGTATCTGTTCTCTGTAGTCTGATACTTGTCATTCTGTTATCTGTTTCTTTCGTTGTGTCATAGTCCTGAAAATTGGTGATTAAATGGATGCAGGACAGATATCCTCAATCTTTTCATGAATCAGGATCCAAACCTTCTTCGTTCATATGTTGTTCGTCAGGAAGGAATACCACTTCTAGGACTCTTGGTATGCACTTTTTTAATTTAGTGTTTGTGTACGAAATGACACGTGCACCAGACAATAACCTGTGTTAGTTGAGCTCGAAAGAAATCTTATAGTTGAACTGTGTTAAACCTAGTGAATTATTCAAATTTCAATGGGCCTAAACCCTGTTTTATGGACCTAATTAAGCAAGAACACAGGTTATATTTGTGAAGCATTGTTTTGAGGATTGTATGCACTGCAAATTTAAAACTGGGATTAGGTTTTTTGTTTTTGTTTTTTGGAAATGAAAAGATGAAAAGTAATGGTTTAGCTTTGATACTTAGCTTCTGATGGAATGTTTCCATACGCGTATTCAATGATCATAGCAACCATATCTAAAAGGATTCTATTTTCCCCCCCTTAATTTGTATAATTTGAGATGTGCTTGCATCCGAGTTTGATAAACTGCATGGGAGCGGGCATAGAATCTTTTTTGAGATCCATATTTGAAATTTATAAATGCCAATGCAAGCGTTTGTGTTACCTCTATGAATATTGATATTTAATGGTCTACTTACAGGTTAAAGGAATGATTACAGATTTTGGGGAAGACATGCACTGTCAGTTTCTTGAAATTCTTCGTAGTCTACTAGATTCATACACATTGTCAGGAGCTCAGGTATTTGCTCTAGTAAATTTTTGTTCAATAAATATATTTTTGAATGATTAAGCTTATACATGAGTATGTCAAGAAATTTGTAGTTTTGGCTATTCTTCTATCTTTTGTGTACTACTTTTTCTTAGCCATGAATTGTGCCCGGAAAATCATCAAGATGCCACTATATTACTGTCACTCTCTAGGAGAACTCACCTGTTGTCTCCCTATGTATTAATAGCTTACAGTGGATTTCATCTTTTGTCTCCTCTCATGTCCTTTCTTATACACTCTTTTTCATTCTTAAATTCCAACTTCTCCATCACAATCAACTAATGCCGTACCAGTAACTTTATCAGCAGGTCCACCTAGGTTAGAGGGGCATAGTGTATTTGTATATATGCATGTCAGTGTTCATGTATCTTTGTGCATGTGGTCAAATGTGTGCATGTAACATTTGCAGCATAATTTTTTAGTGAACATGTTAGCACTATTTGGAGGATATGAATAATTACCTTTTTTGTTTTAGGAGCTTCTATTTCCTGAATAACATAACTTTCTTGTTGCTATATTCACTAGAACTTGTATAGTCATCTTCACTTACATATTAAATGTATAATATTAGAAACATAATGAGAGGCTTTATGAATTTGGTTATTGAACCTTCGAATAGGAGATTACCTTTACTACTATCTAATTCATTCACTATACCTTCAGGTGTCTGGTTAATTGTAGATTTCGTTGATATGATCTACTTTTTATTGTTGTGTTTTCAGCTCATTCGGGCGAGGTCATTGTTTTGTTTTATATACAATGATTTTGCATCCATTTTCATTTTGGCGAAGTTCTAGTTGTGCTTTTTTCATATTCACTGTATTCAAATCTCTGTTGGCTGTTACTTTTCATGACCAATTTTGCTCTGTTGCATCTCGTAAATCGCTGGATTGCTCTTTTATTTAGAGTTAATTTTTTATTAGCACAAATTCACAATTGTAGAAGCTTCATATATAGAGAAGCTGCATTTGGAGTCTACAATACGTATGAATTTATTTATGCAGGTGTAACATTTTGAATGTTGAATTGTAGTTTATTATATTTCTGCTGAATTGTTGGAAAATCATGTCAGTAAAACTTGCATGTAAGGAATAATTTCTTTTTCAACCTTGTTTTTATGCTTGTATCTGGATGAGTTGGTTATTGAGTATTTTTAACTCGTTTGCTTTTCCTACAGAGAGATGCAATTATCGAGATTTTCTATGAGAAGCATCTGGGTCAGTTAATTGATGTTATAACAGTGTCATGTCCTTTGGAAGGCAATGCTCAATCAATTGATCAAAATGTCGCGAAGCCTGAAATACTGTCAAACATATGTGAATTGCTCTGCTTTTGTGTTCTTCACCATCCATACAGAATAAAGTAACATCTTGGATTCTTCTTCAATTTTCATAAATGGATTTCTGCTGCTGACCTGTGACATTTTAATGTTTGGGTTTTGTCATTTGCAGGTGTAACTTTCTTCTTAATAACGTCATAGATAAAGTTTTGTTGGTAACACAAAGAAGGGAAAAGTATCTAGTTGTTGCTGCAGTTCGATTTGTTCGCACTATTCTATCCCGTCATGTGAGTTTGTGTTGATTGTAAAAAAAGTTTCATTCGTCCTTTAGTTCAGTTAGGATTTGAAATAGACCCAAATGGTCTTCAAGGGAAGTTAAGATGAGTGAATTTCCATACAAGACTAGAGGTGAATGCATGGTATGGATTGTTTTGATTTGAGCATAGCAGTTGCATTGAATTTATTTATTTTCCATATGATAGTAGTTGTAATACAAAATGGTTCTTGTTAGTGCGTCATGTTGGCTACAAAGGGCAGTTTAGCTGTTTGAGAGGATCTTATGCAATTGACAATGCTGTGGACAAGTTTATAGACCCAAAAAAAAAAAAAAAATTGCCGTGTAACAAGTTGTCAACTAATTGTACCGTATAAGAAAATTAAGGATTATCTATGTTCCTGTTATACATCTCTCTCTCTCTCTCTCTCTCTCTCTCTCTCCCTTCCCCCCCATGATACATTATTTTTTGGTGGCCTAGGTTATTCATGTAACTATTGGAATATAAATCTGCAGGATGAGCATCTGATAAATCATATTGTTAAGAACAACCTTCTCAAGCCGATTGTAGGTGCATTTGTTGGTAATGGAAATCGATATAACCTGCTCAACTCTGCTGTTTTAGAACTTTTTGAGTTCATTCGGAAGGTTCCACTCTCTTTTAGACCTTATTATTTGGAGATAAAGCATGTCTTGAAGTTATCGTCTAATCCATGCTTTTGTTTTTGCAGGAAAATCTGAAAGCATTGGTCAAATACTTGGTTGATTCATTCTGGGATCAGTTGGTCAAATTTGAGTTTTTCGCATCCGTTCAAGCACTAAAAGTAAAATATGAGCAGGTACTATGCTCCTCCTAGAGTTCTTCCACTCCTAGATTTAGAGCTTTTGTATTGACAAGTGCTTTTGCAGTGCCTAGAAAGTTTTGGACCAAAAGGAAGCACCAATGTGTCAGACCCTAGAAAACGAACTGATGAGCGTGCTTTGGAGAAAGAAGAAGAAGATTATTTTAATGAAGACAGGTATGTTTTTGTGCTGAACGTCTATTGAGATTGACAGCGCTCTTTGCTGCTAAGTTTTGCTACCCATAGCCACTGAATATGGAACTTGGTAATCAGTGATGAAGAAGATACAGCATCTGCATCCATGCCAAACACCCAGAAAGTACAGGCACAACCTCAGCCTGTATTATCCAATGGTGTTGCTGCAAACCATCCACCATCCAGGTATTGTACTGTTCGTATTTAGTTTATCACAGAGTGCATTTTCAGAATATTTTTGCTATATAACCCATACTTTCATCTTGAATTTTGTAGTCCAAGGTCTGTCGGGCTGGTAGATTATGATGATGATGAGGATGACGAAGACTACAAGCCACCGCCCAGGAAACATCCCGAAACCTCCGATGAAGATGAAGGAACAATGGAGTCCCTTAGGTTGAAGCGGAAATTGGCTTCTAAGGATAGGGAGCCCGAGCTTGCAAAGAGGCAACGGTTAGGTAAAAACTCCAAGCCAAAAGAAAGTGTGTTTGCTGCTTTGTGTACAACTCTAAGCCAGGCAGTGCTACCGAATAAGAAAACTGCAAGCAACATGCATACAACTCACACAGCTGATGGGATCAGCAACTCAGGTGAAGGGAAAAATCAAGAAAATGAGCATGCTGTTTCTAGGAGCTGTGCTGATAGCAACAATTCAGAGGATGAGGATAATAGAGAGAAGGAGCCTGCCACTTCTAGAGGCTGCTGCGATCGCTTGCATGGCACTTCGGAGAATAGACAGTTGGGTGGAGAGGACTGCCCATTGATACCACCGAAATCCTCACCAGAAATGGCTGTAAATGGATCCTGAGTTGTATTTTAGAACCATAGCCAGTGCAGTTACTACTTTGTGTTCTTGATGCAACTTGTGAATGTGTGCTTGGTGCCAGAAAGAGGTCCTAGGCAACAGATGAACAACATACTTTGAAAGAGAGGAAGTGAACCTGCAGAAGAGGATGAATTTTGGTCTATGGCTGGCTTCCATCGATGGTAGGAGCGAATACTGTATAGTGTGCCATTGCGACGCGGAAAAAAGAAAGTCATACTCTCACAATGTGGGGCCTGTCTTCTCATCTTCACTTGGCCTTTTTGGGGCTTTGAAGTATTTGCTTTTGTAAAACATTCAATCAGCATTTGATTTTCTATATCCAATTTTATCTTTTTTGCTTTTGGTTTTTGAGGTTCCCCCTTTTGTTCACAAGTTTGTGTTTCTTCATGTTGGCTCTTTTTTGGCTTGTGATAGATAGGGCACCAATACGTGCCCTGTATGGTGGTGGGTATACCTCTGATGTTAAAAAAGTTTTAGTGGTGGGTGAGTGGTTGTAATAGAGAGAGAGAGAGAGTGTGTGTGTGTGTGTGTGTGTGTGTGTGTGTAGGGAGTGGGTTTAGAGGCCAATTTTCTTCAAATGTAGTAGTATGAGTGGAAATTTTCAATTTGTAGCTCACTGTAAATTAGTTATTGACTTTATAATTATCCAAGAAAGCTTTTGAAGGTTTTCAGTCTGCCTTATTAGCCTGCAACCCCAAAAACCACAAGTGCACAGTAATTGGTAATTTGTAGGCAGCTCCGTTCCGCAAGGAAATGTTTAGAAACAATTGAGGCATAGAATGAAAGAAGCTATGAGTAGAGGAAGTTAGGTAAGGGAATTAAGGAATTGGAATTGGAATTAGATTAACTACTCTACTTGGTTGGTTCCATTTTTTAATTTTAAAAGTATTTAATTATGAATTTTAACGTAGAATCTAAATACTTTTTGGGTGCTTATGGTAAAATGTTTTAGTAAGTATTTAGACCATCTTTAATTGATATGTCAAATTGTCACATGGACATGAAATGACAAAAGTTGAAGGTTAAACTAACCGTAGTCAAATCCTACATAGATTTGAAGGCCGGAAGAGATATGTCAAAAATAACATATTAAAAAGCTTGATGTCAAATGTGATTTTAATATTTTTTTAGTCATGAACCCCACTATCATTTACTCTTTTCTAAAACTTGATGCATCATATGGGCTTCATTTGCTTTTAAAAATATAATAAAATAATATAATATTTAGCATTTCAGGTGGAGTTAAATTTATTCCAATGTGTCAAATTGCCACATTAGCCATCAAATTCAAATTTAACATTTTGCAGTTGACATCTCCCTTGGAGATGCTCTAAGGCACATTTTGGTTCATGGGAAATGAGACTTGGGCATGAGAAATCAATTACTTTTCCATGTTTGGTAAGTCCAGGCATGAGAAATCGTTGCCTGACCCATGACAAAGTGAGGAGGAAAGTGAAGTTATCCTCTCAACTTGGGTTTTGTTTTCCCTAATCATGGGAAAGTTTGGAGGAAATGAACCAACATTAAGTACACATTTTTCATGACTATTTTGTCCCCCATTAACAATTTAGAATTACAATATATCATTAAATGCATTCTTTTTTTTATTTAATATGAGTATAATAGAAAATTTATACAAACTTTATTTTCCATTCCTACTCAAAATAAACATGGGAAAGGAAATAAAGTGTTATTCCCCGATTACTTTCCCAGCATTACCAAACATGGGAAAAGAATCTTCAATTTCTCATCCCTTGGGAAATGACATGAGAAATGATTTTCCCTCAAATTCATTCCGTGAACTAGACGGAACCTAAGGAAGTATATTTTCCCACTCATATTTTGTCCACTTACACTCACTATATTGGAAATTATAAAAGAGTATAAGACAAAATGATGGTGGAAAAATCAGCACCCATCCCAAAATTAACGAACGAGTCTCAGTTAGAACCTAGATGTGCCTCTTAATCTAATGCAGCTGTTTAATTAACTCAGTTTTTCAACAAACTAATCATGTATTTTCTCCACTGGGGGAGGGTTAAGCGAAGTGAGAAACTGGTTGCAGGGGAAGGGGGACAGGTGGCGAAGCAGTTGCAAAGAAGACGCCTCCAAGTTCGCAGAAGAAAGACACGTAGGTGGGTACGTGGCAGGTAGACGTGTCCACTCTGACTTGCTTTGTTCTGTTCTCTTGTTCACAAGTACCATGTACTATCTATCTTCACTCTTGGACCAAAAATCTATCTTCACTGCATCATCAGTTCCATCGTACAGAGATAACCTCATATCCTTAATTCTTTCTTTTGATACATACCTATATATATATATATATTATCTGGGAGGAAGGAGTGTAGAGAGAAAAAACAAATCATCAAAGAAATAAACAAGTATTGAATTGAATGATGAACACGAGCAGCAGTAATTTGGAAACAAGGCCTTCCTTGCTTCAGGAGCTGCGTAGCTTCGAGAAAGGTGGCTTCTTCGACTTCGGCCACCCTCTCCTCAACCGCATCGCTGAGAGCTTTCTCAAAGCTGCTGGGGTCCTCTTCTCTCTCTCTCTCTCTCTCTCTCTCTCTCTCTCTCCTTGTTGTATGTACATGTGTGTGTATATATATATATCTTCATGTGTATGTACGTACGTAGAATATGTGAGATGAGCATTGTGTTAATAAGGCTGGTTCTGTTGGTTGCTGCAATCGACAGATAGGAGCTATTCAGGCTGTGTCACGTGAGGCTTATTTCACAGCCACTGAAGGTGCCTTAATTTGTCCTCTTCCAACTTCTTATATATATATATATATATATATATATATATATATATATGTTGCTTCTTCATTTCCCTATATATTCTCATATATTTCCTTCTACTTTGAGTTTCTTTTCTTGGTATTATTTCTGTTCTCTCTTTTGAATGAGTTGAAGCCTCTGTCTCGAGGGAGGGACAAAACAATTGTTTAAGATTTGATAATCCTCGTGCGCGCGTGTAATTGATGTATATTGTCTCTTTTGGTTTTGGCTTGGGATGTTCACCATTATTCTTATAAGGTGCAGGGCTTGATTCAAGCGGTGGCGGTATCCCGCCGGAAATCTCAGGCAACAAAAAGCATCGCTTCCCTGACCTCAGAGGTATATGTTATGTTCATTTCTTCGTTGTTTTATTGAATCTGGTCATCTCCTCTCACCTTTTCTTATCAAACCATTCATTCTAATTTGTCCTTCCAAATTAGTTGGTGGGGGCTCAGTTATTGCTATGCATTGCACGATCGTCTCAAGTGATTGTTTTATGTGCCCTTTGCAGGTGAAAACAATACAAAATCTCTCGAGGCTATGGTGAGTTTAAAGTTAACATTCAATTCAACCATGTATTTTCACTGTAATTAGGACTTTTGCCCTCTGCAACAGGACAACGATTGATTCAGCTAAGCCGTGCCTCGTATATGCCCACCTAAATTTCGCCTTATGTTCTCTACTTGATCATTTGGAACTCAAATTTATTCTCCTGCATCCGACACCAATCAGTTTAATAAACGATAAGGAGCTCCGGTGTCGATCCTTTTATTAACAAATCACCATGCTCTGCAAAATTCACTTCTCTGGCCTCTGGTCATGACTGATGATGTAGTTAGTAGTTGCTGATTAGTTGTCATACTGTTTTTCAGGTGAAGCATACTGGAAAGGAATCTTTGCAATGGGGTTAGTAGATTTTATATTTGAATTACAAGCCTGAAATTGCATCAGCTTTACACAGTAGCCAATGCTAATGACTTGAGTGTAATTCGTTTCCCCCGTTGAAATAAAGCTCTAGGTTTCAGTTCCTCCTCCTTATAATCGCGTGTAGCACAGTAGCAACTCGAAAGAAGGGAGCTAACAATTTGTTTTCATATCAGGGCTGGCTGCAGGGGTGTATTCAGGTCTCACATATGGACTGACAGAGGCTCGTGGGGCGCATGATTGGGTAATGGTTATATAATATTTTTTGGTCTCTAATTCTATGATGAAACACTTCAGCATTAGGCATGCTAAGAATCGCTACTTTTATGGTGCGTGCTTAAAATTTGATGCAGAAAAACAGTGCAGTTGCCGGAGCGATTACGGGGGTGGCTCTGGCACTCACATCGGAGGGGTCGTCCCACGAGCAGATTGTGCAAGGTGCTATAACTGGAGCTGCCATATCCACTGCTGCAAATCTTCTCTCTGGAATATTTTAGGCTGCTGACTGGGGCCTAGTCCCGCAGAGAGCTTTTCTTTGATAATGTGGAGATGTGATTTGCTCCATCTCTTGTTTAAGAAAACTTCTGGTTAGGATTTTTGCTTTTGGATCGGTTAATCATCACCATCAAGAATTTTCAGGGTCTACTAGACCTTTTTTCCTTGTATGGTTTTTGGTTAAACTTCACTGGTTTAATATCCAGATGGTTTAAATGTTGGGTTATTGAAGTTCTGTTTTTTAGGTTAATCCTACAAGATTTTTAAGTCTTAATTCTAATACAACCTTGAGATGTTAAGATCATTTCACAATATGATAGAATCACTTGGATCACAGAAAATTACATAGATGAGAACTTTCTTACAGGTTCATTTTACAAGGTAAACCCAGAGAACAATGATTTTGGTCTTTCCAAGCAGAACAAATACCTTCAACAGTTTTTAAGGACTTTTAGGAACATAACCAAATTTAAGGACTTCTATAAATAAAAAAAACCAGCTGCGTGCATTCTATGATCTGAAAATATCTCACTTCCCACATTCAAAAACTTATAACATTTTAGACTAGTATTGGCATTCTTACAATTTGGGTGTGAGCCTTGAAATCCTGGCTTTTGATTGTGGATTGACATTTTGGAGTATTGGGTGTGGATTTGACATTTTGGGGGTCTTGGGGAAATCCTAAAATCCATACTTCAAAATGTTGAATCTACACTTGAAATCTCAAAGATAGTCTCTATTAGAATTCTACCTTTTTATAAGTTAATTTCACTTTTTCATGAATATTATACTTTCAATTTGGGTTTTAGTAAAGGTAGTTTTGGATTGGAATGTAGTTATGTAATTAGATTCTCTTTTAAACTCAATACAAAAAATCAAATCTTGAACTCCAAAACATCAAAATCCACATCTCAAACCTCAATCTGAAATGTGAATGGTGCTAAAGACCTATAACCTCCGCACATTAAAATATGGTCTTTATACAAATTCATTACTATCAAGTATGACCCAATTTAGCTACCATATTGAAAATTTTCAAAGTGAACATAAGGTTGTGTAAACAATTGACTCATATCATAACACATGCATATTTATTAGTATATGTACTTCTTTTTTTTGGGTATGAAATTTTGGAATTGCAATCATAATTTAGCCAAAAAAAACCGTTAGCTACAAAGAGCCATAAAAATTAGCCACAAAGAGTCATTACAATAACGGAATGATCTAATAACAAAATTAAGACAATATGGGGCTCCTCCACTAATGATCACACATGATCGAAGAAATTCTAGCATATGCATCCCAACAAAAAGTGTAACCTCTGAACAACCAAAAAGAGATAAAGTGTTGCCCATCTCTTGTTTTTGTTATTACAATGGTGTTACAGTCAAAACAAAAATGTCACTATTGAATAAACCCTTTTATGTTATAACTAGCCACTTCATTTTGCTAAAGCTTGTGCCAATATCTTTATATATCACAGAAAACCTTGGAGGTGAAACATTTAAAATCTCACAAATTGTCTTTGGTTAATGACCATGTTCAAAGCAAATGCTCTTAATTAAATAAAGATAAATTAGTACATTCTATTTAAACTAATTTAAAAAAAAAAAAACATGTTCTGCAGTTGCTATAAAATTAGGAGGCAACCGCCTCCAAAACTTTAACCCTCTGTTTGGATAAAGAAAAATAATTCAAATTTAGCTAAAAGTCGGGAATTTAAGACGACAAATTGAAAATTCCCTTGTTTGACAACTTAAACGTGAAATTTATTAAATGACGTGTGAAAAAAATCGTGAAAATTGGAGTATCAAATTTCCGAGTTTAATTTCCACCAAAATAGGGGTCATTTTACAATTTCTATAGTGCGGGAAATTGAGTCATTTTGAATTTTCTTTAAATTAAAAAAAAGGTTATAAAACTCAGATTTTAAAGATTAAAAAGAACAAAAAAAAAAATTCCAATTGACAAACTTTCTAGTTTATCTTGAATATAAACTATTAATTTATATATTTGTTCTTGTGTTTGAAATTTTTATTTAAATGAGTGCTTGAGTTATTTGAAAGTTTATAGATACCGTTCATATTCTTTTTTTTCGAAGATGAACGAAACCAATCAAATATTGATTCATGCCGTGCCAAAATTAATTTTTGCGTGTCAATATAAATTCAAAAAACGACTGCTTTTCTCTGTTGAGCCGCCTAAATCCTTATACTAAAAGAAAGGCAACCAAACCCATTTTCCCCAAACCGAAATCAACAGCGTTGTTCCTTATTCAAGCTCCCGAAGCGAAATCCAACCGCAAGAAGGTAACCTTTTTTTATTTTTTTTATTTTTATAGAACTTTTGGGTTTTTTTTTTCTTTATATAATTGTTATATGTTGGTTAGGGTTTTTGTACGAAATTTATTGTTGCAAAAGGTGCTTCCTTGAATTGCCCTAATCTCTCTCTCTCTCTCTGCAACAGTTTCTGCTAGATCGGTAGGGAAGAAGCCTTTATCTTTTCCTTTTAATAGTTTGGGTTCGATTGTGTGTGAATGTGGAAAATCTTGGGTCTTTTTTTATTTTCTGAAAAAATTAGTGTAATGTTGATGTTGCTTGAACGTGTCGGCCTTAGCAGTTTGAGGGGCAAATCATTTAGGTTGCAGTTTCCCTGACTTAAAAAAAGCTGAGGTTGATATTATTGTTCAAGAAATGCGTAATGCATTGGAATGATTAAGTTGAAAAGATGGAACGAAGAAAAGTTTTGATGCTCCAAGATAATGTATAGTATAATGATTCTTATAGAAATTGCCTAACTTTTTAGAGGGAGATCTTGTATAACATTTGTTTATCACAGATAAATTATCGTCTAATAAGTTTTAGTTCTATATTATATTAGATTTTAGTCAATGTTGGTCATTGTTGATCGATTTGGCAGTTTGAAACTTCTTTCTGCTATGCAATGTTGGTCATTGTTGTTGGTTTTAATAGTTTATTGAAATGTTTATCTTTTGGCCCTTCTCCGGTTTCGTTCTTGATACACTTAAAAACTACTTGTTTAATTCTGAGATTTTTTGACATGGTTGACCCGCACACTGATATTCGATGAATGTGAATAACCTAATTGATGTTTACATGCAGGGTGTTAGAGCATCTGGGAATTGTGATATTGATATTTTCTTGGAACTTCAGGCAGTTGGCCTTTGCGGAGTAGGCAATTGTCCGTATTCATATTTGAACATTGTGATTTTGAACATGTCGGGTAAAAAAGAAGAGAAAGCTCAGGCTGCTGCTGAAAGGATCAAGGCTGCAGCCTTGAGTGCTGCAAAAGGTCTTAGTCGAGCTCAGGCTGAAAGGGCAGCTGCTTCTGCTGCACGCAACGTTAATGCTTATGGGCAGAAGGAAGAAGGACCCAGCAGATGGCAGGAGAAAAGGGAAGCGAAGAGACAGATGTATTTGATGAGTACTGAAAAGGCAGTAAGATTGGGTGAACGAAAAGACCTTAAGTCGAATGTAATTACCATTAGTGGTGCAGCTTCACAATGCCAGAAGTGTTTCCAGCCCGGGCATTGGACATACGAATGCAAGAATGAACGTGTTTACATCTCGCGACCGTCTAGGACCCAACAACTCAAGAATCCTAAACTGAAGATGAAGGTCTCAGTATCTTACGATTTGGATATTCCAGATATTAAGGAAGAGAAGGGTGAACAGCAGTCAAAGAAAAGCAAGAGGAAGCATCGAGCGGCTTCTGATTCTGGCAGTGATAGTGAGGCTTCGGTTTTTGACACTGATAGTGGGGCATCATCAATTACAGGATCTGATTATTCTTCAGAGGAGAGTAGTTCAGATTACAGTTCATCTTCTGATTCAGAGGAGGAAAGGAGGCACAGAAGGAAGAAAAAGAAGCAAAAGATGGGAAGGCGGTGGAGAAGGAACAGTTCATCATCTGAATCTTCTGAGACAGAGTCAGTTTCTGAATCTGATTCTGATGATAGGAGGAGCCGGAGGAAGAGCAGGACACACAGCAGAAAGTGTTAATTGAGGTGATGGAGCCTAAAGGAGAGCGCTTGTGTATGGTTCAAGATATGTTACGTTTCAAATTAGTTCAGTTGTGATTTTGGGGCTTCCTAGATAAAGGATTATCCATGTTGCCAATCTGAAGCAAAATAATCTTTGTAGGTGTTTCTTGTGATGTCTTACTTTGTGACCTTTGCTTTATTTGAACTTGCACTGTACTTGGGGTACTGTTTTTATAGATCGTTTTTATTTGGTAAATTTCCATTGTTTTTGTTTTTTTTTTTTGAACTTTTAAGTTGGTTATATACAAATGAAGCTGCGATTTTGCATTGATCCAAGGATAGGCCCTCTGCCTTAATTGTTGCAACTCCTTCAGGTATTTGCCGGGCTTGAAGGGGAAGAGATTACAGTTTATTGAACTCCATTGATTTTGTGTTATGTCATCAATCATCATGCTTGGGGGCTAAAGCTCTGAAGGGCTTACAGTTCATGAAGACATCAAAGCCAAATATGATATTTTGTTATAATAGAAAAAAGAAATTAGCTTATTAAGAGATTAATTTATGCAACCAAAGTAATAAAGAATGTAGTAGAGATGGGTTTAGTCAAGTTGGCTAGAGTAGATGTGTTCACCACTCTACACCTGAGTTCGAATACCTCTCTCCATAATTTAGATTATATTAAATAAAATATTGTTTATATAAATAAATAAAAATAAATAAATAAAGTAATACAGAATGTAACCCCACTGAAAATAGAAAAAAGACTATTAAATTGGAGCAAAGTTATCAGAGGAAGAAAACTGGAAAACATAGCTGCTAAAGCTTTGGGCCTCCAACATAACTCCTACAAATACTTTGGGCCTTTAGGCCTCAAAGTTTTCAGTTTACCGAAAATACCCTTAAAATTTCTTTAGAAGAACTCAGTGAATCAGTGTGGTGCTGCCAGAAGAAACATCTGGGAGGAGCTACAAAGAGGGAGAGCTGAGAACCCGCCCTTCGCCAAAAGCAAAGAACCCAAAACACAGAGATCTCTCCAAACCCCAAAACCTCGTGCTTTTTCAAAATGAGTACCATGAAATTTTGCCGCGAATGGTCAGTAAACTCAGCATTTATCGTCTTCCTCATTCACATACACATGCACAACAAACCCTGATTTTTAAAACTTGTTTGGGAATTTTATTTTTGGTCTCTGATTGGGTTTCGATTTCTGTTTTTGTAGCAACAATATCCTGTACCCAAAAGAGGACAAGGACCAGAAGATCCTCCTCTATGCGTGCCGCAACTGCGATCACCAGGTAGCTCATTCTTTTCTATGTCTCCTTGGATTTTAATTTAAAAATTTTTTAAACTATGTTTTCAAAGGTCTGCAATTTCAATGCGAAACCCACATGCCTCCATGTAATGTGGGTTCTCAGTAAACTTTGTTCTTCTGCTCAGTACTTACTACTACACTTGCCCAAATGCATCATAATCTCATTTATGTAATTAGGATTAACATCTGAAGATTTTCTCAATGAGGGGATTTTATTTAATTTAATTTTTTGGGGTGTAGTGCATTAAAAATTATATATCTTTTTAGAACTGTCTTATTCTGATAACCACCTTTTTATTGGAGAGTTCCCGTTAGCTCTTACTTCTTTCTTTATGGGTCACGCTAAAAATTTGTACCCGGCAGAGGTATCTGATTATTCAGGCCTTCTCTGTATGGTCTTTTATGAAGTTACTTTCTAGAGTCTAGCTTGAGTCTTCGGGTTGCTCTGTGCTCTAATCACTTTGCTGTACTGTAGGGTTTTATCACTTCTGGTTAAAGGTCTCTTCGTGGTTCCTCCTTCATTTTATATAATTGTTTACTTATTAGATGTTTTGTTTTTTGGTTTTGTTTGCAGGAGGTTGCTGACAACAACTGTGTCTACAGAAATGAGATACACCATGCTGTTGGGGAACGCACTCAAATATTGCAAGATGTAGCTGCAGATCCAACTCTCCCTCGAACCAAAGCAGTGCGCTGTTCAGAGTGCAAGCATGGAGAAGCTGTCTTCTTTCAGGTTAATAACCAATCCTCTATATGTTGCATTGAATTTTATTGCTAGTTTTGCCTTTTCATTTAACTTTTTCGATTACACAGGTGCGTGCACGTGCACACACACATATATAGAGAGAGAGTAAGCGAGAGAGAGGTGTCTAACAAAGTGACTTTAAAATTACCCTTTGCCAGTTTGATGAAATACCAACTGTTAATAATTAAGTCTCTATCATTTAACGGTTGGATTTTCATGACAACTTGGAATCTAGTATCTATCTTATTGAATACTTACCATCAGGGAACCAAGAAAAGAGAGAAAAAAAAAAACGTCGGGATACTATCATAGCTTAGCTACTTTACTAATGCATCAGTGAAAAGATTTTCATGTATTCATTGCTTTCTACTTTAGTAATTATAAGTTATTATGACCTTTTTAGACTTCAATCATCGCTTGCCTTTCGTCTCAGCTATCGATTTTCATGTATTCATTGCTTTTCACTAGTATTGATCCCTAGTTTTGTGTTATCCTAGAGATTGGTGGGCCACGTGTACTGCAACATCTGTGTCCGTCTTTCAGTCAAAAATCCACCACCATGGCATAGGGCAGCTTTTCTTTTGTCTTCTTTATTTTATTTGGGGCATATGGAGTCTATACATCTGTATTATACAGAGATACCATTTTGAAAAATCAGATTGAAGTCACTGCACTCCGTAGTTGTTTGTTTACTCTATTTAATTGCACTCCTTGAACGGCCGAACCAAAAACTCCTAGTAATCTCTGAACAACTTTGTCTGGTTTACGGTGCTTCTAATGCTATAAGTTTATTATGCATGTGCAGGCAACTGCTAGAGGAGAGGAAGGTATGACATTGTTCTTTGTTTGCTGCAACCCCAGCTGTGGCCATAGGTGGAGAGACTAATATTTACGCCCTCCCATTGTGTGTTCGGATTTCATCCTATCAAAAGATGTATTGTTCCCCCAAAATATGACATTGTTCTTTGTTTGCTGCAACCCCAGCTGTGGCCATAGGTGGAGAGACTAATATTTACGCGTTCCTTTTGTGTGGTCCTATCAAAAAGATGTATTGTTCCCAAAAAACGTAACTTTAGGAAGGAGACACTGACATGGAGTTTCTAAAGACTTGTTGAGTTAATTGTAAAATGTTTAGTATTAAAAAAACACAGGCAGTCCAGCATGCACTTGCATTTGCTTGGACTATCGCTCAATATATCAGTTGCCCTTTTTTTCTTTTTGATTGGGAGTGGATTAAACAATTACTTTCTTCATAGTTGGACATTTAGTCCGTGAAAATAGTCTCTAGAGTGGTTTTCTTTGAAGCACCGCCTGCCCCATTGCTCAATTCTAGTCTCTATTTGTATTGTGGGCGAGGGATTAGGTAGGAAGCTATAAGGCAACCAAGAATAAGGAAGATACAAGTCATGCATTGAAATGAAAAATAACACCGATGCATGCGAGACTATTGACTGAAATCTCTCCTTTTTTTCCTTTGTTATAATTAATGATAAAAACCGAGTATGTACAAGAATGAATTCTCTGGTGGAAAATTTACAAGACCACCAAGTAATAGCCTCTGCGATCTTTTTTGCCTTCTAAAAAGAATATCCAAAAGGTTAACGCATTTCCAAAATTGAACCTATGGTACAATGGAAAAGCCTCTTTTAAGGTAAGTAAAATATCTACAAAAAGTAAAAAAAGAAGAAAAAGAACATCAAGGGGCAAAAACCCAGATGGTCTGCTTCAACTCATTAATGAATCAATTTCTTTACGTAACTATAGGTGCTACAAGGATGATATTGTCTGTGTGAACCAGTCTGATACGCATTTCAATTTAGCTAAAAGCTCTTTATCTGATGTGCGCTTGACCGCATTGCTTTCAAGATAGGTTTCAGCATTTAACAACATGACTTTAAAGTCATGCTTTAGTGCTTCCAAATTTCGATAGTAGTTGTTCTCTAACCTAGACTGGATCACTTCAAGAGATATTGGAACTGCACACCTGAGAAAATTCCAAAACACAACCACATTTCAAAATCTCAGATAGCACTTGAGAGAGAAATTCCATCACGGCAGTTACAACAGACACGCAAGTGTTAGCATGCATGACATTGAAATCGAACGCAACATAACGGGAATGCTATAATATAATGAAGATATACCAGTTTGTAAACTTTGGCTTCTGTTGAAGTTGCTTCAGTTTATCAACCCCAAAAGAATCCTGAATTGTACACAACGAAATTGAGAAAAATCCTAGTAAGTCTTCAAAAAGTTAGCCAAATGCAGCATTTAACAAAATTAATTTTCCAACTATAAAAAGTAAAGGGTGTTTTTTTCTCCTTAATACCTGGCGACTATCAGCAGATCGCTCTAGTTTGGCAAAGGCAGAAAGCAGCTTCATTTTGCTCTTATCATCAATGCGAGGCTCCTCCCATTGAGTATTGGAGTCAAAAAGCTCCCAAGGACTATGTAGCTGTGCATCACTAGGGTCACACTTGTACTGAACAGTATACATCTCCCATGGACTGTCGGGGAAGTTGGTAGATTTAGACTGTTTCAGCTTAATCCTCCCCTCCCACCACTTACCATCATCCTCACCCTCATTTTTCCACCAGACTTTGCAATGATCCCTACATGCCCAATTTCTCTCTATAGAAGAGACATAGCGAGTTCTTTCGACAATGAAGTCTGGGAAACCAGTAACTTCAGGCAGAGTCATTTTGAAATATTTACCATACACATCAGAAGTAGGATCTACAAATTGAAGTGTCAATTTGCAGCAGCTATCCCCAGACCCTGCAAGTGAAGAATACTCCAGGTCTTCAACTTTGCAAAATTCTACAGCTCTTATTCTCCCCTTTATAAATGTCCACGGTGGGTTTTCTCTCAATCCACCAAGTTCGAAATACTCCTGATGCCCCTGGTAAGAAAGGAAAAAGAAAAAAAGGAGTTTACCAAGCTATGCGATATAATCAACATTCACATGACAACCAAAACCAAAACAAAAAAGGGCACTCCAGTACAAGCTCTGGCAAATGTAGGGCCCTGGGACGGTAAAGCATACACAGCTATATCCCTGTTTCCAGAGATGCTGTTTATGCGACTTGTGTAGGTCGCTTAGTGTAAGCCATAGGTTTGCAATGAGGCACAATCTCATGTCAAAACCAACCTACCCGCTCCCTGAAAAGGAAAAATAAAATGGGAAAAAGACCAGCAGCAATTTATAAAGAAACCTGTCTCAAATAAACAACTTCATCCCCTAACTGGGGAATATATCGTGAGCTTTCCTCATGTGTTGACAACATTAACCATGATACTTTCCTTGCTGACTGATGCGACTTCCTTCTATCCATTGGATTCATGTCACGGTAACTGCTTCTTCTGTTTCTAGTAGACCTCAATCCGACTGTTGTCCTTGAACTTGATCCTTGTTCTTCATTCCGAAGTTGAAACTTGTCCATGGAACTTTTCTGGTTACTTCTAAATGTATAACCTGGCTCATGTCCTTGGCCCATCTTATCATCATGATCTACACTACTTGGATCACGTGCAGATGCCTTCAACCCCATGGACCGTGTCCTGCGACCTCCATCAACTGAGTCATCATTAAAGTCCACTCCAGCAATGAGATTGTGGTTGCTTGTATTTGAAGCATATAAACAGCCTTCTTCCTTGACGCCACTATCACCTTCTAAATTAATTCTACCCCTATGTGGTTTCACCCTTCTATAAACAGCACTGAACATTTTGTTTTTATTTAAATGGGACTCGACTGATTCATGTATACCAGAAATGACATTCTTATCAGATTGATTGTCTGATTCTCGCGAGCCATTGTATCTATCATCTGGAATAAAATTAGGGGTTCCATCATCCTCCGGCACAACTGGATCCTGTTCCATGCTTGAAAGGCTTTCATGTAATGTGTTAAATCTACCATTTTCCAAGTTCTCTACCACAGAGAACATTTCCTGTTTGCAAGGACTAGGATCCCTTGAAATCCTCCTCAACCTCAATTTTGTTGAGACAGTTGTGAGCTTCTCATTTTGTTCAGGAGAGAAAATAGTCCTGTCCTTATCAAGGCATGAGGAAGTGCTTGCATCCCAAGGAGCCATGTGAACAGATTTAGGTGATTGATCATGATCCTTGCATTCACTAAAACCTGATTGCTCTTTGGCATTGGTTTCACCATTAAGGCCCCCAGAGGTACTAGCTCCAATGGTTTCCTCATTCCCTACAGCCATTGTATCTCCATACATTTGGCTTTCTGATTGAGGTGACATGGTTCCAAAACCATTTTCAGGTTTTGTGTACTCTTTTTCGTTACCAACGACGGTTGCACTGGCTCTGGCAAGTGCATCCAATGACATGGATTCTCCTGACCTCAGACGCTTAGATGTTCGCACTCTGGACCCTCCCCAACTAATTCTCCCATTTTTGTAATTCTCAGTCAAATCTACATGATTTTCTACTTTGTATAATTGCCCACCCACTGCTGTTCCAAATATGCTGCATTTTTCATCACCAGGTGAGGACCCTGGATCCTTAGAGCTTATATTGTTGTTTGCTTCAGTTGCTTCTTGAGGTACTCTACATGATTGGTCAACCAAATCATCCTGATTACCACAATTATGTACTGTGCTTTCTCTAGACACAAGCTTATTTGAGTCCCGTCTTGGCAATTTAAGCACCAATCTCCTCCTGTTCCCAGCATTTATTGGAAATTCAGGACGTTCATTAGGTTTAACCATGTCCTCAGACTCATCCAGTGAAACCTCTTTTCCTTTTGAATGTTTGGTTGGCTGATTTTGTTTATCAGATCCATCACTCTCAATGTTTGAATCTTGCAGGGTGGATTCACTTCCTGACATATCATCTTCTGATCCATCTTCATCTTCTCCATCTGCAGATCTTCCAGTAATCTTAGAAAATAGAGTAAGAGCGTTGAGTGCAGCAGCTCTTTGAGGTCTCAATGACTTTGATGTGGAAGATTTCTTTCTTGAAGCTTTTCGGCCATGTCTAGATTTCCTCATTCTATTATTTCTGAATGGATTGCCAGCACACTCATCCAAATTCTTTCTTTTGACACACCTTCCAGAAGAACTCATGACTTCAACCTGAGGAAACAGAAAGGGAGAACATTAAAGCAGATTCAAGCAGGTCCTAACCAAAACTAAACTATAATTTGTTATTGACAGAGAACTTACATCAGCCTTTTGTTTTTTCCTTTTAGACCTACGAAGTCCATCCATTTGAGCATCCTCAGCCTCGCTGTCTTCTTCACTGCACTCTGGATCAATAGAGGGATTTGAACTTAAACTTCCTTGCTCCCCTCCAGTAGAATAATCTTCAGTAATATTGTACTCTGAATCAGTATCATCACTTTGCATTTCATTTTGTGGTTCCCAATCCATGGCATCTACAAACTCTGGCATAGGCTCAGCCAACATATCCAAGTCTGCAATAGGTAGCATTTGGAAATCCGGATCTACACTGAAGTCAGGCCCAACAGCAAGTCTTAGAGAGGAAGGACGCCACTCAGAACCCAAAGCTCCTAATCGCCTTTTCTGGTATGCACTCTGGTAGGGTTCTTCATATGGTATCATGCCTAGGTTTTCACCATAAACCAGTGCTTGAGAAAATAAACTTTCCAGAAGAGATAAATTTCATACAGGAAAAGGAGTAGAGAGAAACCTGAATCGCAAAGTAGATCCTGCATATTCCGCCGGTATGCTGAAAGCTGAGTTTCCTGAATCAAATGTTGCAGATAATTCAAACTAACAAGCATTGCAAATATATATTTGGAACGAAGTTATGGTAGGTCAATCATGCATATACATCTATATTATTATAGAACGGCAGGCACTGGGTTTTGGCTCACTTAAACTATCAAGTCTCTAAGAAATTTGAAAGTTGGTCCTACTATCCCGAACAGTTAAACTAATTTCTCTCAGCCAGTCCTCTGCATGCAGTTACCAATCCATCAAAACCACCACTGAGACCACACACAGAGTGAATGCATAACTAAGAGAGAAAAATAAAGAATCCAAAGAGCCTTTGTCATGCATGGAATGCGGCTAAATGAGGGCCTTTATGTATGGATCAATAAGACATGAAAAGGAACAGACACGACAGGTTCACCTGAGTTTATTATGGTACTAGTGAGGTAAAGTGCAGCACAATTCATTTAACACTCCCTACCATTGAATTATTGCTTATGTAGTTTATTCATCTCCTTGAACTAACCAGAAACAGAAAACCAATTAAGAACGACAGTGAAAGTGGCCAACTAACCTGGTCAAGAACATTTCCAAAGCTATCATGAATGATTGGGCGATAATCACCAAGAAAAAACTGCCAAAGAAGCGCACCAGCAATAAGTACCACTTGGGAAAAAATTGTAAAAGAAATCCCCCAACTCATTGAGTAAAATTATAACCAAATATTCAGTATTAAGTTTTTTTTTTTTTTTTTTAAATTTTAAATTTTTAAAAAGGAGGGGACAACCATACCTGGTCATATTTTGCATCATTGTGCGACTCCCCCTGGCCACTGTCCAATATGTATAGTTGGCCAACATCATCAGAGAGGATAATTGATGTCCCATCCCTATATTACAGAGAAAGAACCCTTTGTAACTACAGGAAAATAGTTAGGAAGGCAAAAGCATATTGCAAGAAATACAAGCTCGAAAGAAAAGAGAGATAGGGGAAATGATAGGATTTGCCATGCAAATGAGAAGCAAAAACGACTAATCAGCATGGCAGTGAGGATTCAACGCGTCACAAGGTTGAAAGCTACATAGGACTATGGAAAGCTAAGGCAGAAAATACTACAGAAAACTGGAGGCAGTTTCAATAATATTCTGATGAGCAAGAGCAAGATATCATATAGCCAATTTGAGTACCAATGAAACAGGATTCCATTCAATTATAATTAGATAGAAAATAGATAACATTTTAATGTCAATACAATAAGTTGGGTATAAAATTTCCAAAATCAATCTTCACTTACGGTGAAAACTTTCCATCTACCAATCTGAACTGTGACGTTTCAAATATCCGGATAGGCATGCCTTCCCATATCTGTAATTGAAAGTCCACAAAGCATTCAAAACCATAGAACATAAATAAATAAAAATTGCAAGTATGATAAGGAAACTGGAAACTCACATCCCAGACAATTGTTTTTCCGTCATAGCCAGCACTCATTGCTATCCTGGGGTTGAAAGGATGAACATCCAGAACATATGTCTATCAAGAACACAAGTTAATAATATCAGATATTTAAGTTTTACTTGTTCGATAGGTAAAGTACCCAAACAACAAACCAGCTAAAGATATCTTCAAAAGAGGAGTGGCAGAAGTAACCAATTGATGAACATGTGTGTAATGGAGGTAGAGGTAGGCAATATTAGCATAAGTAACCAATTCATGAACACCAGCTAGAAGACTAGAATACTAAAGCAGGATATTGGGCAAACAATAAACAGCAAAACCAGTCCCCTATGTAAAAAGGCCACAGTTGTTCTGCAGCACTAAGACATTGTAGGTAACGCAATAATAAATAAACAGGTTTAATTACTACAGTGTGCACTAGGATCAAAGACTAACCAACACCAAAGACAGTATCCACAACAATTCTGTGTCATGTTTAAAAAAAAAAAACTAATATGGTACCAGATATATATTTGTTCCACTTGTGGAAACACACACTACTGAACTCAGTCTATTCACCATGCTTCTCTTTGCAAGGTCAAATAACAAAATACTGGAAAAGAGAGGGGAAAAAAGGGCAATCGAGAACAAAGAGAATGAGCCACATACAGATTCACTGTGACCTGTCAGTGAATGCACCAAGCTACCATCAGATGCATTCCATACACATATTCTGCAATCTGCACCACAAGAAGAATATGTATTTCTTAAACTAAAGAATTTAAGGCCTTTAACTTAATCCTAGTTTGTATAGGCATTAGAAAAATACTACCTAATGCATATCAGTAATATACTAATAAATAGACAATAAGTAAGAAACAACAAAGTAATTACCCATAATAGCAGCAAGGACAAAGCGATTGTCAAGACTCCAGGTAATCATATTAACACCGCGAGGAGTTGGAAGAATTCTCTGGCGAGGGCCTCCTCGTGGAGGCTGAGGAGGCATTGGTGGAGGGGGAACTTTCAGATGATATGCCCGCGTCCAACGACCAGCTTTTCCCTGGAACATAAAATTAGCTATATGATTTTTCTATTTAAAGCAGAAAAATTCAAGAGAAAGAAGGTGGCTACAATTGTTTCATTTGAAAACTTTCTGAGAAAAAGGGCAGGCTAGAAGAACAGGAAGTTACAAGTTATCTTTCCAAAAACTTACATGTGATCTTCTTGATCTAGGAATCCAGATAATTGCACTGCCATCGCGAGAACAAGTAACTATATTGTCATGATTGAACCTGGAAAATTAAATTTATTGTGCGCATTACTGGTAGTGATATTATTTCCCCAAGGCAAAATATAGAACAGATAGCTAAAAGGGCACCAGGATAGGGGAAAACATTCGAACTCATCAAGGCATATTTAACATCACAATCAAAAAGAAGAGAAAACAAACCACGAATTTTTAAACTTCGGAATGTTCTCTTCCTTTGAGGTGTCAGCTGCCATGAATCTAGATACTACAGCACAACCACTGCAATGTATGAAGCAACATAAATCAGCATGCAAAGATTGATATATGCATATATATCATTGGCAAACTACCAGTACAATCTAACCTAAATTGTACATAATTGACATCATTCTCGTGGCCAGATAACACATCAATCTCATGATTTGGTTGGTCTGATTCATCTGAGCCTGGCTTAGAAGCAGTCCACACCTACAACCAGCTAGCTATTATTAGTAGAAATATATAGATGATAGCTTTATTTCTGATTCATATCTGAACCACACTGAAAATTTTCAGATACAATTCATGAGTTTATTCATTACTCCTAGAGGCGCAATATTTGCATTTTACTGAATGCAAAAGTGAGGATAGCGACTAAACAGAAGGTTGCAGAAATAATAACAAGGAGCATAGAGGTTTAGTATACCCTTGCAAGAGTGTCTGAGCTACCGGTGACAAAGAATGTTCCATTAGCATTAAATGCACAACAAAAGATTTGATGGCTCTGTGAGACAGTGCTGGAGAATGGACCACTGTTTCTCCCTGCAGCCAAGCAATTACACAACCACACTAAGTACTCTTTCACCAGTAAATAAGTTAGTTGATTTTAGCTGCAGTAGAGAAACAACTGACCAACTATAGCATCTGAAGGTCTTGGAATGTATATCCTTGGACTCACTTGAGAATTCCTGGCATCCCATATCCTACAGGTTCCATCATCAGATGAACTGCAAAAGACAAGGGAACAGCACAAGGTTATTACATGGAAAAAGACTTAACAATTTATAAGATAATAGTTGTCCACAAAAAACACATCACAAGCATAATAAAATATTCACATTCATTAACAAAAAACTACGATGATATTGAATAAGCAGTCCAGCTAAAATGCATGCATAAATTTAACAACTATCATCGCTGCACAGCTAATGGAAAAGAACCTTTTAGTACAGAAGCCAGCCAACCTACATGGAGCACAAAAAAAAAGAAGGTATTTCCTAATATACAGTAGAAACTGATGTCACAAAGAAACCTTCTTGTGATATTACCCCTCAACATATCCACCTCCACCCTGCATTTATTCTAAGAATTTCTCCATTTCCTCGTCAGTCAAAACAAAAACAAAAATTGCCCGTTAAAAAGCAATGTTTCAAAACTGTCGCCTTTTTCCCTCAACCAAAAGCATAGTAATTCTCAAAGAACAATGAAATCCACGATCCCTATCTCAATAACCCAGCAATGTTACAATCTCTGATGTCCAATTTACTAACATTCCACTTTTGCTGACACTTCGCACCCTATGAACCAGACAATACATTGAAAGGCCTAAATAAATAATAAATGAAAGAGAACAAAAATTGATCATAAGAGACTTCGAAATTCTACACTCCCAAAAACATTTCCAGAGAGAACAACACAAACATGTAGGTAAGGTGATAAACTGAAAAAAGGGAAGAAAGGGAGACATACAAAAAAAAAAAAAAATTATGAAAATGAATTCCCCATGCATTCACTAGTTTAGATAGACTCCCAAAGAAAAACCAGTATCAACATAAGGATCAGCAAGGTCAGACAGAAGCGTAAATTACTTAAAGCTAATTAGAAACTCTACATGAAAATTTATTTAAATTGATAGAGGAATTGGCCTTACGATAGAAGCTGGTACATGGAGCCTGGCCTGGGATTAAATGTAATGGCAGTAACAGCTCCAGTATGTCCTCGCAACACTGATATTGGCAGCCCATCTGGCAAGCGCCACTAGTAAACATGAAAATTTATAGTAAGTTAACACTGAGTGTCCAGCAAAGGTTTAAAAAAAGAACGTAAAATGCAAAATCGACGAACAAAACTTATATATTTAGACACAGATGAACCTTACCACTCGAATTATAGTGTCATTTGAGGAGGATGCCACTAAAACATTGTTGGAACTCACAGCCAGATCCGTGATGTCTCCCTTAAAGCATAAAATGAGTAAAATTAAAGGGGAAAATGGATAAGTAATCTTTGAGGGGCCAATAACAACTTACTTCATGTCCACGGCAGCTGGCCAAGCAAAATGCAGTTTCCATTAACCAGATCTTCACTAGGCGATCATCTGAACCAGTAATAACATATCTCCCTGAGCGATCAAATGTTGCTGCATCATTCATGTCCAAATAAACCACCATGAGAACTATACCACATTTTAAAGGTGTGCACTACAAATTTGATAGAGAGAAACAGCAGAAAAAAGTTCACAATATTAGTTAAATCGAACAAGGAAAAAGAAGAAACTATACGAAGATAGAACTGAAGTTCAACGTCATACAAGAATGGGATTCACACCATTTAAAGATGTGTACTTAGATTGAAAATCCATAATCAAGACTATAACCTTCTATTCTAAAAACACTGAGAATGTATTATCCCATCCTATGCTGGTAATTAACTATCAAATCATATAGAGCTGAATAATGTAGCAAGCCAAAATCTATGTACATAAGAACAGAGGTTACTGATGTCAGCCAAAACTTTGACATGAATATTGCCAGTATCTTAGTATCTTTAAGCATTCCCAAAATATTACAGTACCAGATGAATAGAGCCACAGTTTCTCAAATAAGCTATATAGCACATTCCCAAAATGAAATGAATCACCAAGAAAACATGACCAGCAAAGAGAAGGGATATGAGGAGGAGAATAGATTATAGAAGTGTTTTTTTTTTATCTTTCTCATTTTTTATTGGCTGTCTGGACAGAAATTAAGCAACAATCATTAGTTGAAGATATTTTTGGAATATTAAAAAGTAAACAAAGCACAAATCTCATTTTCTCTCCAGATGAGTAGACAGAAATTGACAGAAACATTAATAGTTCAAGATCGGAATATTAAGAATTTAAACATGACAGAAATCTCTCCAATGTTGGAGGTACAAAAAAAATTGTGCCCTTAAGAAAGAAACTCCAAAAAAAACATGTAAGCTAAACTTCCAAATGTACCTAGATAATAGTTCTGAACTCAGATTTTTTTATGAGAACACATACCACAATAAACAGCGTTTCGATGTCCCCTTAGCCTTGTAGTATTTTTCATCTTCTGAAACATGGTCAACGGCTTTGCAATGGCATAAGATGCAGCACGGATAGATGGTGCACGGTGATGTCTGGTGAATCCTCCTCCAATTTCTCTCAAGCTTAGCCCATGAACCTGATGAGCTTTCGCGTGAGGCCAACGCATGTGAGCAGGAGGGCGTTTCATTTCTTTGTTTACTTGATCCCTTTCATCTGAAAGGGAGAAGTTGTTCCTTTTTAAATACAATGGGAAAATGTACCTTTTGCAGGAGTTCAAATGAAAAATGATGATGATAACAGTAAAACACATGCAAATGTTGCAGATGGAACTTCCAAAAGGAGAGGGAAAACACATTCAAACCCCCAATGCATGGATGATTGAACATGATAACAGTATTGAAACTTGAAATAAATTATAAGAAACATATTGCAAACAAAAAAAAAAAAAAGAAAAACATTGGTCACTTACTAGACAATTCATCCAACAAAAGGTACCACAAAGAATATGAATTAAAAGCTCAAAGCTTAAATAAATGTCACCTACAGGTCAGAAGTGAAAATGAACGCTGCCCCAAGAGAGTAGGTACATCAGCTGCATTTGGAGCATTTCCTCCAGACATACCCCTTGATGGTGGGGCTGTACTTGAAATCAATTGCTTCAAAAGCTTTACCAAGTGATCATTTTCAATGTGAGGATACCTAAACGACAGTGAAAGGGAATCAATAAAATGATATAGAAAAACAAAAATATAATACAATCATGCTTATTTTCTTCACAGACTATGATGACTGGCATGATGAATGCTGGAATAGAATTATGTAACAGAACAAGAAGGCACAATTAGGTTTTATAAGGGGAAAGAAAAAGGGTGCCTATACATTGAGGTTATAGAAAGAGGACCGCCAAAAGAAACTAAGATCTAGAATCTATAGAAACCAACACATCCTCGGTAGAAGACCAAGATGCCAAACTTGCATCCATTTGAATAGAGATGAAGTGAAAAGAGGACCTTATTTTCTGGATAGTTTCACATGATCCCAAAAGTCATGAACAGCGCTAAAAAAACTCATGTTGTTTGCGTTGTTGGTGAATTGTTTCTCCGGGGGAAACAAAATTGTAACATGACTTATAATGTGCCTATTTTCTCATTGTTTTTGTTAAAACAACATGATTAAAATTATAAAAAAAAGATAAATAGTGAATAATAATATGAAATGAAAGGAGTATTTCAAAATGTTTATTTACTATATCCACTAAGCGGATGCTAGAAGTAGGTCTCTATTTAGGATAGTCAGATGTGTGCTTTAAACTAGTTACCTCCTTTATATTTTAAATACAAGAATAATAAATAAACACGTCAGATGTATAGTTTACTTAATAAATGAAACAATGTTTTCATCAGTAGATGGAAGACAAGAGTTTTAGTTATGACTCAATAAGGATCATTGAGTACTACTTTGATATTTAACAAATATATGATGAAGAAACTTGATTGATCTTATATTTGCCAAAAAAAAAAAAGTACTACTGTATATACAAATATATATACATATATATTATATATCACTGTACTTAATTTTATCAAATTTTAAACATTGTGGCAAAGTCAAAGGTCCAAGTATTCCTCTGACTTCGTAAACACCATATACTACAATGAGGAATAACCTTCCAGACTGCGCTATTACAAGGCGTACTAAAAACAAACACCATGCAGATCCCCAACACCAGACAACTGAAAAGCAAAACACCAGAACTCCCTAGCAAGTTAGCAACAGAGCAACAATAATAGATTATTACTTATTTCCAGAAGTAATCAATTAATGCCACCTAATATTTAGCATCATAAGTTGCAGGGAAACATAAAGAAGATTGCCTAAAAACTGCCTATATATATTGTAAAGAGAGATTTATAAAAAAAGCATGCTACATACCTGTGGACCAACATGTTGTAATTTAATGGAAATGATTTTCCATCATCATTTTCATCCCCACTGTGTAGGCCGTTTCTTGAATACCAAGCATGATATCTTCTAGGTAAAAGTTGATGTTCAAGAAGTTCGTTCCAAAACTGTACACAAGTTCTACGACATGGTCCAGCTGACAGAAAATGCATAATTAGAAAATACACTTCTCTGAGGTCAATATCCACATCAGGTTCCTTAGCAGGACTTGTCTCTAGATCCTCTGATCGATTGTTGTCATGCACCTTACTGAGAAAGCTCAAAGGTTTCATAGTAACAGAAGGTGCATCACGAGAAGGAAATTTTTGAAGAGCCATAGCTCCTGTAAAACCTACAAGTAAAGGATCAGCCATTTACTATGCAATCATCACTGTCAAACACAATGTATTTAACAAGAAGCAGCAATTTTCCTTTTTTATTTTTTTATTTTTAAACCAAGGTAAGTGAAGATGGCTAAGGTACAAAGTGGTACACATGGATTCTGCATTCGTCTTACTAAGATTTAGCGCATCAACGAACAACATCTAGCTAAGCAAACACTTCTTAAGTCTCAAACTCCAAAACCCTAAACTAAACCAGAAGGTAAAATGCAAAACAAGTCCCACTGCATCTAACCATTTTACCATTCACACGAAACCATATATGCAATACCTAAATTAGATAGCACTGAAGTTATTGGAATACCTATTCAATACTCCAAAATTAAATCTCATCGAAATAACCAATTCAAATTACCCGGGGGGGAACTGACCTGCCGAATGAGTCATGTAATTCATTTAACCAGATAGGCAATCCCAGAAAACACAAAACTCCATACTACACTCATGAAACCCTTACATTCCAGAATCCATAATGCATTCCTCTGTGGCAACCAATAAAAACCCTAAAAGTTCAATTCTTTTGCACTGCACTACAATTCAATACACACACATACACAAAGAGAGCAAAAAAAAAAGCACAAAATCCAAAACATACCGAATAACAGAACCCCTTATCTAAATTCTGAGAGCAACAAAAATACCAAATTACACCAAATAAATTCAAAAAAAGAAACTATCTTTCTCTGAGTACCTTCAAGATGACATGTTTCAGGAGAGTAGTGTGGCGCCGCCCGGAGGATTTGATGAAAAGCAGTGGGGATCCAAAGGTGAGAGAGTTTACAAATATCAGAAATTTGGAACCAAGAACAAATATCAATTCAATTTTTTTCTATTAAAAAGAAAAGATGGGAATTTGAGAGTGTGTGTGCAGCACGTGCGAGAGGAGGGGATTTTTTTAGATTCTTGGAGGGAGCTCTTAGCTCTGTGGGTTTTTGGTTGGGCTTTTTCCTCAGTCTCTTTCTTTCTGAGAGCGAAGGGAAGCCGAGAGAAGATACAAGGGGTTCAACGAGGCGTTTTTAACCTTTATGCCCCACTCTACTTCCGTAGATGCTTCGGTCAAATAAAAAATTATAAAATATTTCGCATGCGTGATACGGTGCAACGTGTGACGACGTCGTATTGTCGCCCTAGGTTTCCATTGGCCCTGTCGTGTGTACTTTTTTTTCACTTTTTCTCGTTACGAAAACTTACTCACGTACGGTTTTTTAAAATTTATCGTACTTTGTTACTGCATGACACAGAAATATTCATAATTCAAAAGTTTATAATGCAAGTCATGCACGTAGGATTATCTGTATGCCCTATTGCCTTCTCTATTACAACGTCTAGTTTTCTGGGTTGTCCTTTGGGTGCTTCTTTTTCTTTATTTTTAGGGAATATTTTTTCTTTTCTTTTTGGCCAGGATTGATAATTTTTGTTGAACATTTGAAATATATAATTTAAATAAATTATATATATATATATATATGTTTGTTGGTTTTGGGTAGCTTTGTATTAACAATATTTACTGAAGGATGAAGGCAAATTCACAAATATTAGATTTCTTGTGTGGGAATTCACAAATATTTATGAAATAAAATGCACTTCATGACATGATATTTTCATTAAGTATTATTCCATAATTCCCGAAGGATTTAATGCATTACAAATTTGGGAGAAAATTATTCCCGAATTATTCAAGAAATCCTCCATGAAGTTCCCATAAATTATTTAAGTTGGCTAAATGTTAGGGTGAGACCTTTGCCCAACGTGAGTGAAATGGGTTATAAAGGAGGAATCATATTCTTTGGGCTCAAAATGGTAATGAATAAAAACTAAGCCCACTTTTAAAAGACAAAGCCTGGCTTTCGTAGGTTTGAGCTGGTGGCGCCTCCTTCTGTTTGTGATAGCCTTCTTGTTGATGTTTGCAGCCTGGCGAGGCCTAGAGTAGCGGTTGTTTGGTTCTTTTCGTTCTGGCCTTTTTGGCCCCCATCTCACCTGAAAAAAAAATAAAAAATAAAAGAAGACAAAGCCTAGTTGACAGTCGACTACAATATACAAGTTAGTGCGAAATTTTATAGTGAGGGTGTTATATATGGACCTATTATGTGAACTTCTATATTAGTTAGTGAGGGTGTTATATATGGACCTATTATGTGAACTTCTATATTAGTCACATGATCATTTCATTAAACTTAAATGAAATTATTATTTAGATGAATCATGTTGCTAATATGAAGGTCCACATCTATGGTTCATATGTAACACCCTCACCATACAATCTTTTAGCAAATGGCATAAATTAGATGTTTGAGTTTACGTGTATGTAAAATCACTCTTATTAAACTTAATTTAAGCCCATAAAAACCCTTAATTTATGCCTCATCAAAGATGAAAATTTGTGTTATATCACAAAAAAAACCAAGCCCAAGTTCATAATCTACACTAAACCACTCTTAGGGCTAGTTTGGCATTGTTGTGCTGTAAAAATAATCACTGTCAGATTTGTTGTGAGATAAATCAGCTGTGAAAGAAAGCAGTTTGGTGTTTGGTAAACTTTTTGTAAAAAGTGATATTGGTACAATAATCAGTTTCTGAGTGTTTGGTAATTTTTTGTGTGAAAGTGATGTGAGCTTTGTATAATGATTAGAAATGATACGAAGTTGAAATTATTTTTGTTATTTAAGTGTTTGGTGATATTGAAAAAAAAAAAAAAAAACCAAACTCACTTTTATTTTTGCCAAAACATTCTCACTTTCAATTATACAAATCTTTTATTAAATAATTTTATTGAGAGATACCTTAAAACAATAACATTTTTTAAAAAAGTAAAACAGAACCCTATATGCACCCCTCTCCCTCCTAGCCTCACCTGACCCACCCTCCCACAGACAGATCCACCTTGATCTTAAGAATCAACACCCTAAGCTCCCACACTGTCTACAATGTCAAAGCCAAGATCCAATACAAGGAGAGTATTCTGCCAGAGCAGCAGATGTTGATCTTGGCTCTCCAAAAGCTCCAGGATGGCCGCACCCTAGCTGACTATAGCATCCAAAAATAATCCACTCTCCACCTAGTGCTTTGACTTCGTGGTAGATAGAGAGAGTTATGCCTCTCTTTGGCTGATTGAAGTTTATTGATGAAAAACCCTCTATTGGTCTATCAAATTATTCAAAGATTTAAATTTGTTGTGTGCAATAATGTTTTGTCAATGAAAATGGGAGGAGTTGGAATGGGTTGCTTTATCAAAATGTTTATTGGAGGATTTAAGGAAGTTAAGAAAGTAAGGTCTGAGAGGTTTTCACTTTTGAAACGTTGTGAGATGGTCTATGTGGGAAGAAGATGAAGAATATTGGAACGTGCTGGTTTGGAAGAAGATGAGGGATATATCATGTAAATTATGAAAGTTAACAAGGATATTATAGGCACTTCATTAGAATTCATTAAACACCACCAGTTCCGTGTTTTGCTTTGTGCGAAAGCTGAAATAAAATCAACCCTTGAGCTGCTTTCCAAAATCACGGTCATCGACATATATTTTCTCTCAAAAGTGATTATCTCGTCTTTTACCAAACGAGGTAAACTTCAAAAACTTTATCATAAATCACTTTTTAGCCCAAATAATCAATGCCAAATAGGCACTTAATCATAGTGTCATCAGGCCAGCCTTGAGTTTTTGAGAGCCCAGGGCGAAAGTAAAGAACTAGGCCCTTCTTACTGTGTCACAATTTTTATTTTATTTTTTATTTTTATACTTATGTGTTAGAATCACATACTTTTCAACATTTAAATAAAACCCAATTTTGAATTGAATGCCACCTACTTTTCAACATTTAAGTAAAATTAAGTCTGCAACTTTATTAAATTGTTTAAGAATGGTTTAAGTCTAATTTTTCTTATAAATGGACAACTTTTCTTCATTTAATCTTTTTAAATAACTTCATAATTTAATTTTTTGAACAATTTGACATAAAAAACATAGTTTACAGTAATAATTAGCTGGTCCATTTTAATCATTTCTCAACAACAACAAAAAGCATAGTTTAATAATAAATGGTGATTAATAAATATGAAAATTAATAATTAATAATTAATATCAAAAGACATTGATATTTAACACTCAAAAATATATATATTTTTAAGCTAACAGAGTCTAACCCAATGAAAAAGTGGTTTGACTTGTAGACAATAGGTCTCAAGTGTAAACTCCCATGACATCTTAGTTTTGTGTGTGTGTGAGAACACCCTCCCGTTTAGTTTAGACTATCTCGCTTGTACTAAAAAAAATTGCTCTTTCAACATAGCTTCAAACATAACACAAGCATGATATTGTAAGAACAGAACAAATATCCTAAACCAACAGAATGCTTTGAGTTTTTTGTTTTTGGACATAAATGCTTTCAGACTATTATTCAGTAGGTGTTAAAATTTTTGTTAAATCCGTCAGGCTTGCCCCTGTTCCTGTTCATTTGATTGCCCCGAATGATGACCTTTTGCCATCTCCAGTTGTCGAAAAAATTGCTCATGCCGCCTTCGCAGTGCATGTTTCCCTTAATTAGCTTTGATTTTATCAAGGCGCGCGTCGTCCACATGAAAGCTGTTGTTGAAGTTGGTAATACCTTTGAATTCATGGAGGCCCTCGTCGCCCTAGCATAGTTGCATTTGAAACAGGAAAATCCAGCGCGTTGTCCCTCCTATCAATTTCCTCTTTAATTATAATAGCTTCGCGGTTGGAATTGCCACTGTCAGGAAAGCGGTACTCACATACTTGACCTTTTTTGTCTATCAAGAAAAAATTTTCCCTGGCAAATAAAGCTGTCACGATATTGCAAACACCGTCAACTTATGGTCATCCTTGACGCTTTTTAACTGTCAACTTACGTATTTCTTGACATTGGTAAGCTCTTTGATGACTTATTTTAACCGTCAAGAAATAAGACACTAATATAAAAAATGCAGTTCCTTGACAACAAAAGCTGTAAAGAATGACTCTAACATTAAAAAAAATACATATAAAACCAATAAGAAATTATACATCCACTAGAATAATACAATTATATACAATAATTTAAAATAACACAATTATATACTTAAATAGTATTGAAATTACAATATGACTACATTAAAATAAACGTATTAAAATGAACTAAGCTCTCTAGTACCATGTAAGAAGTTCTCAATTTAGAAATAACTTGTCACTTAGAAGCTTCACTTTTCCCATAACATCTCTAAGCGAAACCCATTAAAAGTCCAAGTCTTGCTTTGGTTGGCGCCTCCCTGGTCATACCAATTTTTCAAAACATTAACATATATGGATCAATGAGTTATCAAAACCTACAACAATTAATAACTAGCAAGTAATCAGATCATCTCCTACAATGAAATTGGTTGGATGAGAATTGCATATATGCTTCTTCTTGTATCTTTCAGAAGTGTCTAAAGGTACATGCTTGTGCTATCTACAAACTTTTATAAATTTGATGAACAATTCTTGCAAAATGAAATTATTTTCTAAGTTGCTATAACTTGTATAACATATAAGGGGGAAATTTGGTCATGCCTGGTTCGAATAGCTGTCAGTCCCTTTATCTTTAAGGTTGGTGTATTGGTTTGTCCTCGTTGCTTGATTTAGTATTGCAAACCTTTGTTTCAAAAGTCATGAATGTATTGGTGTATGTGGTGGATTTGTTATCCACAACAATGAAAAGAAGTCTTAAAAAGGATACGTAGTGTTGTACTACTCTTACTACATTCATATACCAGCTTATGTGATAAATAAGGTGTACAACCACATCAATTAAAATTAATTGAATATTTTCTTTTCTTTTATGATTTATTGGCACTTTTTAATTGATGTGGTTGTACACATCATCTGCCACATAAAGTGATATGAGAATGCAAAGGACCCACTAGTGTAGTGATTTGGAGTATTTACTCTCTCAAACAAGGTTCTGGGTTTGAATCCTAGCATCCGTATTGTGTGTGTGAGTTTAATATGCTATCGCCCCTTTCAATAGGAAAGGTCCTCAAAAAAAAAAAAAAAAAGATATGAAAATGTGATATACAAATATGGTAAGAGTAGTATTATTTGTGTTTTATTGTGTTTTCATTAAGTATTCTTCTTTAATGCCGAAAGGATTTAATGCAATACAAATTTGGGAGAAAATTATTTCCGACTTATTTAAGTTGGGCTACATGCTGTGGCGAGACCTTTTGCAATCATGTTCTTTGGGCCAAAATTGGGAATGGATCAAGCCCATCTGAGCCTAAAGGATCAAACTTTGCCTTCAAGTCAAGAGAATATAAATAACTAAGCCCACTACTAAGAGACCAAGCCCTGCTTTATATCCCTTTTTATTTATTTTTTATTTTTTATTTTTATAAAAACGATATTCAGAGAATGAGGAATCAAAACCTCGAGTTCATGAATAAATGTTCTCAACCACTTGAGTTATAAGCCTTTTGTAAACTTTAACAAATGACATAAATTAAAAGTTTGAGTTGTCTGGGTAAAAGCACTGTTTATTAATCTTTATTTGAGCCCAAAAAAACCTTAACTCAAGCACATGAAATATGGAAATTTGAGTTATATCCTGAAAAAACCAAGCCCAAGTTCATAATCTACTCTAAACAACCCTTAATCATAGTGACATTCTTTGTTATTTGTCGTGTTATCTACTTATCCTATAGAATTTCTATCAATTTGATCACTAATTACTGTAAGAGATAAAGACGAGTCAATTAGGTCAAGGAACCTCTCTGTGACTTAATTAACTTTGTTAGGTATTTTAGGCCATCTTCCACTTGTATGTCTTTCAATAGTACTAACAAAGAGGTGCAGTGGCCTTTTCTTGAAGGCTTGAAGTTTAGCCGCCTGATGGTGGCGCTAATTAAAGTGATAAAGTCAATGGCATTGATTAATATAGGCACAAAGCTATTAACTAAAAAGATAGTTAGATGTTTTGTCACGTAATGTTTTCTGTATTATAGGTGCATGCGCACATGTTGCCAATCACCAACATTCAACACTAAACAAACGATAGCTCGTTTGGGAGTGATTTTGAATATGTCAATTATCACTTCCACAGAGAATCACTTTAATTTTAACTAACATTGAATATTTTAAAATAATTTTGCCTACGTAGCCAACATATCTCATGTCAATAAGGTATGTCATGTGGTTAATCTAAAAAACCTTAGAAAAACCTTCTACCTTCCAAGACTTATAGGAGACAATGTCAATAAATATGTCATGTGGTTAACCTAAAAAAACCTTAGAAAAACCTTGTACTTTCCAAGACTTATCAGCAGACAATGTCAATGTGTACCACAAACTAATAAAAGGAAACGACGCCATGGGCCATTTTGAAAAGTAAATTCAGAGGAGGATAAGTATGCAGATGGATTTTATATTCAGGCAAGCTAGCTAGCTACAGAGAGCTAGCTTCATCATGATATCTATAAATAAAACCCAAATGGAGATAACATAACACAAATTAGCCAGCTGAAACCCGAAATCTGAATATTATTGCCTTGCTGCTGTTCGTTTATCAATGGCCATGGCCACCTCTAAAACAAGCAATACGTCCATTCCCTTCACCACTACTATAATGCTTCTTTTGGGGCTCCTGGTGGCGAACCTTGGTATAACAGGTCTGAGCGTATACCTCATTCAATTTGCCATATATTTCCTTTGGCATATTAGAGAAAAATACTAGTCAATGTTGATTAATAGATGCATATATATCCTATAATTAAAAATTTTCTTGATGTATAATATGTGTACATAAGTAATGTATTGATGTACGTATACGCACATAACAAATTTTCCTGACGTATATTTATATATGCAGGTGTACAATCCGTAGGTGTATGTTATGGAATGCTGGGCAACAATCTACCATCCCACGCAGAAGTTATATCTCTTTACAAATCAAACAACATCAAACAAATGAGAATTTACGATCCAAACCAATCCGCTCTACAAGCTCTTCAAGGCTCCAACATCGAGCTCATGCTTGGTGTCCCAAACCAAGACCTTGAACGCCTCGCAACCAACCCTTCCGAAGCGCAAACATGGGTACAAACAAATGTCTTGAACTTCCGGCAAAGCGTGAGATTCAAATACATTGCGGTTGGAAACGAAGTGAGCCCGGTTTATGGAGACACTACTAGGCTGGCTCAGTTTGTCCTCCCCGCAATGAAGAACATATACAATGCAATCAGATCAGCTGGCCTTCAAGACCAAATCAAGGTCTCAACTGCCATAGAGACGGGATTGATAGGCAACTCCTACCCTCCGTCACAAGGCGCTTTTCGCGGCGATGTGAGAGCTTATTTGGACCCAATTATAGGGTTCTTGGTTTATGCCAAATCACCACTACTTGCTAACATCTATACATATTTTAGTTATATTGGAAATCCTAGAGATATTTCTCTTCCTTATGCTTTGTTCACTTCACCATCAGTTATGGCATGGGATGGTGATAAAGGGTACCAAAACCTGTTTGATGCAATGCTGGACGCTTTGTACTCTGCTGTTGAGAGAGCTGGAGGAGGCTCTTTGGAGGTTGTTGTGTCGGAAAGTGGGTGGCCTTCGGCAGGTGCGTTTGGGGCATCAACGGATAATGCTAGGACTTATTACTCGAATTTGATTCGGCATGTGAAAGAGGGTACCCCAAAGAGACCTAAAAGATCCATAGAGACTTACTTGTTTGCCATGTTTGATGAGAATAACAAACTAGGTGAAGAGACAGAGAGACACTTTGGGGTGTTCTTCCCAACTAAAGAGCCAAAGTATAACCTCAATTTCGGTACTTCGGCTGGGTATAATACTACAAATACCCTTAAAACTGACATGTAATTACCGTTGGTTTCTTTCGATCCCCAAGTGCTGTTCTTAAAAATTAAAATAAGAGAAGTGAGCAGCAAACTCTTTATTTTATTTTATTTTATCGCATGTGTAAGTGCTATTTCTTCTATCTATGTAAAACATGTGGTCAGCAATACCGAAAGAAAATTCGTATCGATACTAGCAGCCCCTACAAGATCATCAATATCCACAAACACCCAACCCAACTTACAAGATTATCAAAATTACAGAGAGACCCAAATCCAAATTAACTAATTAATCTCCCATGATTAATTCTACAAATAAATTAATCTTCGTCTTCATATAATCAACAGCTTTTCTTTCAGCCTTGATTGATTCATGTATAGGTGTTGCCAAAGTCGAAAATTCCGATCTTACCGCCTTTGCATCCGGTAATGGTATTCCCACGAACGTCGAAAGTATCACAGTCTGATCTCCCAGCAGTCCCCTTTTTTTTCCCTTTCTTTTTTGTGTCACCCTTGGGCTCCGAGGGGCTTGTAGCTGGTTGATCTTCAAGCCCAGCACCTGAGGAGGAACTATCATGTGGTGGCTTTAAGCCCTCATCACTCTCATCTGGTTGATCATGATCATGTGCTGCAGGATTAGTACATGGGGCTGCTTTTGTAGGAGCAGCAGGAGCTGGAGGGTTGGGATTGTATTTGGAAGATGGCTCTGGAGTGTCGTTGTTGTTGTTGCGCCAGCACAACGCCTTCCACATATGGCTAAATGTCATTGTGTTTGTTGGAAGCCGAAGAGCGCATGCCTGGTCCACTTTAAACACATCATCATGCATAGAGATGGTTACAGTGAAGGAATCCGAATATAAGTGTCAGCTTCATTGCCAAGCTATATGTTATGATATTCCCAATTGAATATATTTCTAAGAGCATCCATAATGGTAGGTTATATTTTAAACACATATATGCAAATTACAATCTCCTCCCTCCTCGTTATTCAAAAGATTTATTTTATTTTATTTTATTTTTATTTTTAGGTGGAACTAAAGATAAGTTTCTCATTTATCAAAGAACACAATTTTGATTTATATATAGCAACACTCAAAAGCTTGATAATAACTAGACTTAATTACACCAATGTCTCTAGAAATTTCGTTCAAATTTCAACCCCTAAAAGTTGTGTGTTAGGAATGATAGATCTTTTTAACACAATTACAAGAGTAAAACATTTATTTTAAAATAATATTAAAAAATAGTAATAATCAAGTTGACGAGTTGGAACGATCCGGGTCTGATGACTCAGCAACGATCAAGTGATCTAGGCAATTGGCTGGTCAATTACAAAAGTAACTTCAATTCAAATTACTTCTTTGAACTTATTCTGTGGATTTGCTAGACCTCCTCTTTTAACTTAATTTTTAGGGTTTTTTTGTTTTTTTTTTGTTTTTGTTTTTTTGGAATAGATGCTTTATTAAAAAATAATAATCACTATAAGAGTGTACACAGATAATATGGTAAGAATTATATACCACTTAATTGAAAATTATATAACATGGTAAGAGTTGAATTCTCAAAGATATATAGTGAATGAATTAGTTATTCGAAAATTTAAAATTAAATCCCTCACCATCCATCCATGGAGGACCAAAATCCCTCACCGTCCATCCCTATGACTTCATGTGACCACTTAAGCTATAAGCCCCTTACCATAACAATAATAATTTTGGCTATCGACTTTCATCATGGAGTTTGGCGGACCCATGAAGTTTTTAGCGGATGTGCAATTCTGAAAAGACTAAAAGCTTTATATAAAAAAAAAATTTTGAATCAAGGAAAAAAATTATATTAATTATACCTTGAGTTGTGTGTCGCGTAGCCTCTTCCTCCTTGACTTTGCTATTGAATATTGATCAAAAGAGCCAAATCAGAAAAAATAAAATAAGAAGCAGATTACAAAAAAAGAGAGGGGGGGTGATGGGGAAGAAAGAAGAAACGAAAAAAAGAAGAAGAAATGAAGGAAGGAAAAAAAAGGGCAGCACAGCAAGCTTACTTTTGGTGAAGAAGGAAAAAAAACGCAGCAATAACAAACGAATTGATTTCCTTCTTTTTAAAATCCTTTTGCAATTCTTGTTTAAATAAAAAAGAAAAACATGTTTAAAGTCTTTTTAAAGCCCACGAAATTCAGGCTTAAGCATGTTGTTGAAAGCCCATGAATTGCAGTCCAGTTTCCTTCTCTTTTTTTCCTTTTTTGCCTAGTTCAAAGGCTGTGTCATTTTGTCGAACACCTAGAGTGCACCACCACCAGCTAAACAGATGGACAATTTAAAGCACCTACAATAGTTTTTCCTATAAGGGCTTGCGCCTTAATAAGTCCGCCACTTCTCTGCAGTTGTTAATTGGTTTAGTGACTTTAGATTTTGATTATACATCAAGATTCTTGGGTACGTATAGTTGTTAAATAGATTGTTTAGAGTAAGTCAGTTTCAAGACTCTGCCACATCCACCCGTTCAAATTTCTGATCTTATATATTCAAATTCATTGAAATTAATTTTCGTTCTAGCAATCTATAAATTAACTAAGTGAGGGAGATGATTAATTTTTCGGTGTGATGGTACCCGTAATTCAGGTGGAGTAAGTGAAGCTGCTCAGCCAAGTTAAAGAATTTGTCGTTAAAAGTACAGTAGATAAGTAGTCTTATTTTAAGTTTGAGGAGGTCTATAAACCTCGGACCATGTAGTATATCATCTCTTAATTATTATTTAACGCATATATATTTTGGCAAGGAAGAGATAGAAGAAGTTACATATATAAATATATATATTTCCTAAACTCGTGCATTCAATTTTCTTCCTGTTCTTCTTCTTCTTCATCAATGTCACGACGACCATGCTTGTTGCCAACATTGAAAATTCCATGATGGTCCCCTTTGTTTCCACTTATTCGATTCCTAGAGATGGTGTAAACTTCACTGCTGCTTGGTTTGCCGCCAGTTCTTCCATTCTTGGCCTTGGGACGTCGAGCAACAGGGGATGGAGGCTGAGGTTGAGGCTGCGGTGCTGGATGGTATCCATAAGATGGAGGCTGAGGCTGAGGCTGCGGTGCTGAATAGTATCCATAATTAGATGGAGGCTGAGGCTGAGGCTGAGGCTGAGGAGCATAATAGTTATTATTAGGGTATCCATGCAGTTGATATGGAGCATGAGCAGGTGGAGCAGACTGTACTAATAAGGGATAGCTATTATTATAGTATCCAGGATTATAATTAGGGACTGGAGGAGGACCATAATTATAACCTGAATAACCATTAACAGCAGCAAAGTCCGACATTTTGTCAGTTGCAGGCTCAAACTTGGTTTGCTCTAGTGAAATTAGCATTCTTATAAGTCTTTTATATACACATGCATGGGTTGATGAGAAAGTAGGAATATAGAGGGCTCGCTTAATTCCCAAGCTATACACTCAGAATTTGAATATTCCTAACATTTATTTCTATCATGCATGTGTACAGAATCATGTGCTAGCTACTAGCTAGTGGGTTCATCATCATTATCCAGCCGGCCAGTGCAAGTGCATAGACATGGTAGATCAGAATTTGGGCATGTAAAAATGCATTTTACACTAATTAATGCTAAAGTTACAATTGTAGCCCTTTCGCCACAACGCAAAACTATGTTTTCTTTTCATGGTCATGACCAATAAATATTTAGTAAATGACCCACTAATATAGTAGTTTCGAGTAATTACTTCCTCATGTAAGATCTTGAGTTTGAGTCTTAGCATCCGTGTAGTGTGTGTGAATTTAGTATATTATTGCATCAATTTTTTTATGGGGATTGATTTTCCATCAATTCTTTTCCTAGAACCAAACAGAGCCGATCTGGGCCTCTCGTAAGCATCTTGGAGTTCATCCGCTAATTATTTGAGTTTATTGCATGGGCAATGTAATGTCGGATCCTTAACGCAAAAGGGGCATTGTTTAACCCACTTGTTTTGGTCCAATTCATATATGCATAACCGTTTTTGTTCTCTTCTATGTACTTTATCCCTAAGCCTTCTGGATATTTGTCAAATTTTAGATATCAACTTCCATGCTAGCTCAACTCATGCATAGGGTATAATCAAGAAACAATAATTTCTAAATTTTTTAATTGTCAGATGACATAATTAATCTACTTATATATACAAGTTCACATAAACGTTTATCTAGCATATGAAAAACACATTTTGACCCCCCCAAAAAACATATGAAAAACACACGGAACAACAGATACTTTTATGGTCTACTTGAAGTGCTGAAATTAACATATAGAACGCATTGCCTTAATTCATCCATTGATTCATCATTCTTCTTTTTCTTCATCTTTCATGTCACGACGACAATACTCGAATTCAACTTCCTCTTCTTTTTCTTCTTCATCCTCTTCATTACTTATATCCCGACGACCGCACCTAATGCGAATGTTGAAAATCCTGTGGTTATCCCCTTTGTTTTGCGTAACTGGATTACCGCAAACTTTATAGATTGTTTGTTTGACAGCTTTGCTTTTGTTGGGCTTGGCTTTAGGAGGAGGATCATATGCAGCAGGAGCAAGCTGGGCTGGATAGTGATAGCCATGTCCAGGAACTGGAAGAGTATAATATTGACCGTGATATGGATATGGAGGGGCAGGAGGAACTGGAGAATAAACCACATGTTGATGTGGTGCAGGTGCAGGGGGATAACCTGGATAAGGATAAGGTAGTCCAGGATTAGTTCTACTAACACAGTTGGTATTGTACAACATTGACTCTGGACTACAGTGCTCGTACATAGTGGGATGGGCAAGTTTGATAATTGTGTTTGTTTGGTTGTGGCAGATTGGAGGCTTGAAACTAGATTGGTTTGCCTACAGTCCGAATTTAGGCATGCTATTCTAGGCAGATTGTAGTTCATATATATGGAAAGTGGAAGGAATAAATATGAAGTCTTAGCTTAACATCCAAGCTAATAATGAATATCGTGTCCGTGTCATCTTGTGAGTACATATATATCTTCTCTTTTGATGATTTTATTTTATTTAATTTTTTTGGGTAAAATGAGGTCTTAAGCCCAAAACAAAAAAGCTCAAATTGATTGTAACTATATGGTTTTTACAAGAGAAATATAAAGGGTAAAGAGAAGAATAGCGGGGAATGCCAATAAATGCGTGGAGTTTATGTAAAGACTCGAAATCTGAAAGGAGTGGTGGGAAGGATGTAGGAAAAATATACATATATTGTACAATTTTTCTTTTTCTACTTTTGTTTCATACATTTTCCTTCATTTCTCCTCCACCTCACCACTTCTCCTCAACCATTATTGATTCTCTTTTCCTCCATATTATCTCTAACAAGAAAAGATACAAAAGTGAAATATTTAAGGGCCCCAAAAGGAGGAGCCCAAACGGTACCTAACAGACGTTATCCTCTTAGCAAACAAAATTCTCAAAATACTTTAAAACATATACATGTGAATAGAATAATAGACTCGGTTAATGCTCTACCGAAAGATTCTTGGTGTCTCTATAAGCATGATAGTCCAATTTTTAGTTGCAATAAATTAAGGAATAAAAGAAATATGTGGAGTTCATATAGGCATCACATAAAATATGTGGAACGAATGAATTGAGGACTTTTGTCTTATTGAGAACCTAATTGAAACGCGCGTGTAAATTCAAAGACCATTTAAGTCAAAAATTTATATTTATTAATATTGTTGAATATTATAAGGACTAAAATAGCACGATACATTATTAAAAAAAGAAAAAGAAAAAGAGGTCTACGAGCGCCAGATATTGAATGATCAATACTCGTTGCCGAAGTCACAAAATCCGACAATTTTCTTGGCTTGGTTCCTCTGAATTTTGTTATCCTCAAAGTTGAAAGTAGAATTAATATTGGAGCCGCCATCCTGTTTGTCAGTACCGCTGCAGCCCTCGGTCTTCTTGTTGCCAAAGTTGAATACTCCGACGGTGTCGCCTTTGTTGTCGCATAGATCATTTCCGCGAAAGTTGAAAGCCTTGGTTCCCTTTCCTTTGGGACTATTAGAATTAATGTTAGGAGCAGGCTCTCGATAATTTCTTTTGGTTACGGAAGTCTCGTCTGGATTAGTTTTGGGAAAGCAGAAACAATTTGTCATTATGTCTCAATCGTTTGGAGGTTAATCGGAGGCTCAAAATGAAGTACAGAGGTTGATAATTTGCCTTGTCCGCTAGCTTTATCTTAAAACGTGATGAGAATAATATATAAGCATGCATGTCACATCCCTTTTATATTGATGATGAAAGAGAAGGAATCTCTTGAAGTGACCCTTAGCTTGCTTGCCAAGCTACTATCTATGCTGCCTTCACAAGAACCTGAAAACTGGCGATGCAAGTTTTCTCTAGAGGATGCTATATTGGTTGAAAATGAAAGCCTAAAGTATTCGCCCTATTATTTCGAACAGCGTCACGCCTCAACTTTTATCAACTATTTTTTTTAACCAACCAACATTGCATTATTACATTCCACAACATACATGATTGTATCTTCCACGTTATACATGGTTGTATCTTCCACATGCATGATGATCCACACCGTCTATTTTTCAAGTCTTCATTTTATAGATCATCTTTGTTAAAAAAATCAGGCAAATTGAAAATCATGAAGGCATCTTATTGGAACCAATAAAATCAACAAACAAGATGTGCTTCCAAAACTAAAATAACAACCATCTATTTGAGTGGTAAAATAATTTGAATTCAAGTGATTTTTTACAAAAATGATATTTAGAGTAATATCTAAAAACTAGACTATTCAGATCATTGAAATACAATACATGATGAACCTTACAAGCAGGGGCGAAGACAGCATAAGACCAGGGTGGTCCCCTGCCCCTGAATTTTATTGTATTTTAAAAAATAGTACCATGCTGCTATGCATATTATCATGTTTTGTGATGTTTAAATTATATCATAGGCCCAAACCAAGTTCCGGGTATTTGTCTACCAAGTCGAAACCTCACGTTTTCATTCTCAGCTGCCCTCACTGTTGTAAAACAATTCCCAAAACACAAGACGACTTGTTTCGATGATTAACTCCCCTTATGAATTTTTTTTTTTTTGGTTAAATTAATTTTTTTTTCTTCTTCTTTTCTATTGAATTTAATGAGTCTTTCAATTTATGTGCAGATTACGAAAGGAAAAAAGCTTTAAAGATATTTCTAAATCGCTATTCAACTCCAAGTATGCGTTTTGTAATCCTTGACAATTTTTCTTGCTTATAATGATTTCTTTGTGACAAGGCTATTATGCGACAATTTCAAAATATGACGAGGTTATTATGCAATGATTTCAAAATATGAAAACTCGTCGAGTACAACTATGATTGTAATGAATAGGCAAATGATTTTTGATATATGTGATATACATGATGTGATATTTTGGTCTTTTTTGTTAGTTTGGTATGTGCATTATGAGATCAATTTTTTTATTATTAATATTTTGCGAGAGGCCTGTCAATACATGAAATTCTGACTCCATCAAAAGTGTCTCTCAAATAAATTTAATTGAGATCACTCAACTAAAGCTCTCTCTTTTATGTATATGCAAAGGATTCACGCGGAGTATCATATGGTAAATCAAGCTTGACTTTGTTTAATATATTTATCGAGCTAAGCTTGTTTTGTTTCTTTTACGAGTGGAGCTCAAACGAGCTACAAATCAGTCGAGCTCGAGCTGTGTCAGGTGAATATACAGTCATAAGCTGGTCCTTTTTTATAACCAATCTTCGAGCTAAGCATAGTTTAATGATAAATAGTGATTAGAAATTATAAACTCATATACAGTCCTATCATACGTTGGCTTGCATTCTGTTATCATATGTATGTAGTCCTCAAAAAAAGGTAATTATACTATTTTGAGAATGTGTTTGGTAAAAAGCTGTTGAAGTGAATGAGCTTTCTTCTTTTCTTTTCGTCTTTAAATTGATTGCATCAAAGAATAATGGCCCACCTATTAAAGCAATTCCACTCATTTGCCATGGTAAAAGACAAAAGGAGGTATATGCTGTTACTATTCACGCCTCACATAAAATTAAGAATTTTTATTATTATTTTAATTTTTAATTTTTTCATTTGCTCATGACAGGAACAATTTATGTTAAACTACCACGCGTATAAGAAATAAAATAGTACTATACATCAAAAAAAGAAAAAAAGAAAAAAAGAAAAAAGAAAAAGAGGCCTAGCAAGCGAGGGATATTGAATGATCAATACTCGTTGCCGAAGTCACAAAATCCGACAGTATTCTTGGCCTGGTTCCTCTGAATTTTAATATCTTCAAAGGTGAAAACAAGATTGGAGCCGCCATCCTGCTTGTCAGTGGAGCCCGCGGTCTTCTTGTTGCCGAAGTTAAATACTCCAACGGTTTCGCCTTTGTTGTCGCAGATTTCGTTCCCCCGAAAGTTGAAAGCTTTGGATCCTTTTCCTTTGGGATTATTAGAATTAGTGTTAGAAGCAGGCTCTGGATCATTTCTTTTGGTTGCGGAAGTCTCTTCTGGATTAGTTTTGGGAAGGCAGAAACAAGTTGTCATTATGTGGTCTCAGTTTGGAGGTTAATTGGAGGCTCAAAATGAAGTACAGAGGTTGATAATTTGCCTTGTCCTCTAGCTTTATCTTAAAACATGATGAGAATATATAAAGCAAGCATGTCACGTCACATTCCCTTTATATTGATGATGAAAAAGGAGGAATCTCTTGAGGTAACCCTTAGCTTGCTTGCCAAGCTACTATCTTTGCTGCCTTTATAAGAACCTGAAAATTGGCGATGCACGTTTTCTCTCAAAAAAGCTATATTGATTGAAAATGAATGTCTATACTATAGAATAAAATTCCACTAACTTTATCAAAGTATAAAGTATTCGCCCTTTTCTTTCGAACAACGTCACACCTCAACTTTTCTCAACTATTTTTTTTTAACCAACAAACATTGCATTATTACATTGGATTATACAACATACATGATTGCATCATCATGATGAATGCCTTGAATCATGCATATAAATTCTCCTTCAATTCAAGAATTCCTTTAATAATTTTATTTGAGGGCACCTGAAATTGGTATTTAGGGGAAGAAAATAAATTAAAATATCCATGAATAGATCTAAGACAACAATAATTAAATATTCATAGTAACAATATGACTAGTCAACTACTAGTCATAGACCTATGAACAAAGCAATCTAGAACCTAAATTCACAACATATCAATTATTAACATCTGCAATCCTAGAAGAAAACTAAGTGACACCCTAGGCATTGAAAAGGATCCGTTAATCTAGAGTGGAGAGTGTGTGAACATTCATCATAATCATACACATTTATTGAACAAGTATGACTAGGCATATTATCCGGAATCAACACCAGAAATGTTCACCTAGAAACCTAGCATTGGGAAAAACTGGAAGTCATCATCCGACCAAGCAATCCACTAAGCCAAGAAGATTTTTACATAAAAAGTAATCACAAGCTCAAGTAGTCCTAGGTCTATTTAGGAAATGAGCACTACCTCCATATGCAAATTTCATCTCCAACTTAGTTGAGCTAGAAGCTAGTCCTTTATATTAATGGCAGCTAGTCCATCAGCTCATTCACTCCAGGGCACCAATGAATAAGCTCCAGATCGAACATACATAATGAAATATATATTTTGAGATGAAAGGGTTAGTTCCTTCAAGAAACTATACTCTTGACAAAATCAACTAAAAATCTAATCTAGACTTAAGAAATGAATAGTCGACACGAACCTAGATGCAGATTTTAAAAGAACAACATATTTTAAAATATCAGAATAAAAAAGATTGCATAGTAAAAATTTTACTCTAAAAAATTCTCAATTTGTGAAGAAGATTTTTAAAATAAAAGCATATTTCAAAAGCTATTTGAAACTCATTTGAAAACTCCAACCACACCCAGCTGCAAATGCATAGAAGAAAAGAAGAATACCTCTCTCTCTCTCTCTCTCAAAATGCAGACCTCACTAAAACAGAGAAAGATGCAGAGCCAAAAAAATCAACCTCTAAAAAAAAACCTCTCTCTCTTGCTAAGGAAAGCGACGGCTACAATGTTGTAGCCTCCTTTTCTACCAACAAGAAGTCTACCCTAAATTCCCCAAGTTGGCAGCCAAACATTGGCTTCACAATAAGGCAAAAAAAAAAAACAAAAAAACAAAAAAACCATTTAGGACTGATGAGCTACAGTTGGCAGTAAAAACAAATTCGCATGAAAATAGATGATTAGTCATACCTCCTAATATTTAAATGAATGTAATGTATAATTTTTTTACCTTCAAGGATCTTGATTCCATTTGAGCTATGGCAAGGTTGATTTCAATTTTTGTAATCATTTTGAGTGTAGACTTAATCTAGCCTAAATTACTTGAAAACTTAATTCATTACATAAGAGATTATAAGTTTGTCAAGGAAAGTTAAGAGTGACAGGATTTTACCTAAATTCCACTTTGGAATCCATGTCGAACTTCGTGCGTGTCCAACACGTGGTAGGTTTCGGGCACAAATGACCAAAATACCTTTCTTGTCCTAATCCAAAAACTGCTTTAGAGTTTGACTTCTACTGGAAAACCGACAGAGTCTTCTATGAAAAAGGCTCAAAACCTAAAAATCTACATGCACAACAAACTCAATTATTCCTAAGCGTTCAACAAATTCAACTTTACAAAACTAAACATACCAAACAAATCATAAACTTGTGGCTACACCTAGGTTAGCCTAGGTTGCCTACGTATCCTTACTGAAGGATCAAGCCACACGTAATTCTTTCTACCAAAAATCACAATTCATATAAGTTAAAATTATTCAAGGTAAAACCAACAATTAAATTATAGAATCATTTTTTACTTTGTTTTCAAGCAGCTATATAATTGAATGTCATTCCATGTAATTATGTACTTAATTGTTCAATTAGTTTATCATTGTACATCCAACCACTTACATAACCCAATTTTTTTACAAGAAAGCCGTACCTGCAATCATTCACATAGTGCATATATCCTGTAATCACCCACCAAGGGGTTTATGGAAACACTATCAAATCCAAATGCAACAGGGGAATGGAAATACTATCAAATCCAAATCCAAATACTATCATACATGATTGTATCTTCCACGTTATACATGGTTGTATCTTCCATGTGAATGATGATCCACATCGTCTATTTTTCAAGTCTTCATTTTATAGATCATCTTTGTTAAAAAAATCAGGCAAATTGAAAATTATGAAGGCATCTTATTGGAACCAATAAAATCAACAAACACGATGTGCTTCCAAAACTAAAATAACAACTATATATTTGAGTGGTAAAATAATTTTGAATTTAAGTATTTATTGCAAAAATGATATTTAGAGTAATATCTAAAAACTAGACTATTTGGATCATTAAAATACAATATATGATTAACCTTATAAGCAGGGGCGAAGACAGCATAAGACCAGGGTGGTCCCCTTCCCCTCCTCAATTTTATTTTATTTTAAAAAATAGTACCATGCTGCTATGCATATTATCATGTTTTGTGATGTTTAAATTATATTATAGGCCCAAACCAAGTTCCTGGTATTTGTCTACCAAGTCGAAACCTCACGTTTTCATTCTCAGCTGCCCTCACTGTTGTAAAACAATTCCCAAAACACAAGACGACTTGTTTCGATGATTAACTCCCCTTATGATTTTATTTATTTTTTCTGTTAAATTAATTTTTTTTTTCTTCTTCTTTTCTATTGAGTTTAATGAGTCTTTCAATTTATGTGCAGATTACGAAAGGAAAAAAGCTTTAAAGATATTTCTAAATCGCTATTCAACTCCAAGTATGCATTTTGTAATCTTGACAATTTTTCTTGCTTATAATGATTTCTTTGTGACAAGGCTATTATGCGACAATTTCAAAATATGACGAGGTTATTATGCAATGATTTCAAAATATGAAAACTCGTCGAGTACAACTATGATTGTAATGAATAGGCAAATGATTTTTGATATATGTGATATACATGATGTGATATTTTGGTCATTTTTGTTAGTTTGGTATGTGTTATAAAATAACCTGAGATATGTGGTGGATTTTGAGCTGAATGTAAAGTAGACGAGACACAGTATTTAACGAGATTCGGCTATGCCTATGTCCTCGGAGAGCAGCAGCAGTAACCTTTTCACTAAATCAAATAATAGAGCTACAACTTTAGAGTTTGCAATATATGAGGCTTACTGAATTTTCTCTCTTTTCACTCATCCTCTTCCTTTCTTTCTTCTCTTCCTCCTCTTCTCCTCTCTTTTTTCTCTTCTTCTGATGGTCTTATTTATAGGCTGAGATACCTGCACCCGTGAGTCTACAGGTAAGAAACCTCCAAATTATCTTTGCTTAATTTCTTTGTGGGCCCCATAGATGTTTGCTTAATTTCTTTGTGGGCTCCACATGTTTATCTTTACAACACTCCCCCTTGGAGACCACATGTCCCTAGATTGGTTGCCTCATTAAAACCTTGCTTGGAAAAACCCAGTGGAAAAAACCTAAGCGAAGGAAAAAGAGTACAACGTGCATATGTCCTATGTTAGAGGACTCTTGAATGCTCCCCCTGATTTTGCATGCTCCAACTTGATTGCTTGCAGAGTTGTCGTAATCCGATGCCATGCACTAACTTTTGGAATGTACATTTCGGCAATGATTTAGTGAAGAGATCTGCCAGGTTATCACTTGAGCGGATTTGTTTGACTTTGATTTCTTGACTCTTTTGGAGCTCATGTGTATAGAAAAACTTTGGTGATATGTGCTTGGTCCTGTCACCCTTGATATATCCTCCTGTGATCTGAGCAATACAAGCTGCATTGTCTTCATTTAGAATTGTTGGAGTGTCTGTTGTTGAGGGTAGGGCACATGTGCTTCGGATGTGATGGATTACCGACCTTAACCAAACGCATTCACGACTGGCTTCATGGAGGGCAAGTATTTCTGAGTGATTGGAAGATGTGGCCACTAATGTTTGTTTCGTTGAGCGCCATGAGATCGCAGTTCCTCCACATGTAAATACATACCCAGTCTGTGATCGTCCTTGATGTGGATCGGAGAGATATCCTGCATCAGCATAACCAATAATACTCTGGGCGTTGGTCGATTCACTGGAATAGAATAACCCCATGTCTGTTGTCCCACGAAGGTATCGTAGAACATGTTTGATGCCGGTCCAATGTCGCCTTGTTGGAGCAGAACTGTACCTTGCTAACAGATTTACTGAAAATGATATGTCTGGTTTGGTACATTGTGCTAGGTACAATAAAGCACCTATTGCACTAAGATATGGTACTTCTGGACCAAGGACCATTTCATCATCCCCTTTTGGACGATATGGGTCTTTCTTAGTGTCAAGCGATCGAACGACCATTGGAGTGCTAAGTGGATGGGCTTTATCCATGCCAAACCGTTTCAATACTTTCTCAGTATAAGTTGATTGATGCACCAAAATTCCATTAGCATTGTGCTCAATCTGCAAGCCAAGACAATATTTTGTCTTTCCAAGGTCCTTCATCTCAAACTCACGTTTGAGATAATCAACAGTCTTTTGAAGCTCTTCAGAAGTTCCAATTAGATTCATATCGTCGACATATACTGCCACTATCGCAAATCCAGACTCTGATTTCTTAATAAACACACATGGGCAAATAGGATCATTTGTGTATCCTTCCTTCAATAGATACTTACTGAGACGATTGTACCACATTCGTCCAGATTGTTTTAGCCCATATAATGATCTTCTCAATTTAACTGAGAACATGCCCCGTGGTTTATTTCTGGCTGCTTCAAGCAACCTGAATCCTTCTGGAACTTTCATGTATATATCTGTATCCAATTCTCCATACAAATATGCGGTAATGACATCCATGAGTCTCATTTCAAGTTTTTCTGAAACCGCCAAACTTATTAGGTAACGGAATGTAATTGTGTCCATTACTGGAGAGTACGTTTCCACATAATCAATTCCAGGCCTTTGTGAAAAACCTTGCGCAACGAGTCGCGCTTTATACCTTGAGATCTCATTTTTCTCATTGCTCTTTCTTGTAAATACCCACTTGTAACCTACAGGGTTCACATTGGGTGGAGTTGGAATAATATGTCCAAAAACACTCCTTTTTTTCAAAGAATTTAATTCTGCCTGGATTGCATCTTTCCACTTAGGCCAATCTTGCCTCTGTGTGCATTCATTAATAGAGCACGGTTCAATATCATCATCTTTTATGATTTCAGCAGCCACTGAGAATGCAAATATATCATCGATGATCATCTCATTTCTACTCCACAATTCATCAGTGGACGGATAATTTATGGAGATTTCTTGACTTTCAGGTACGGTTGCCACTTTAGGTGCACTTGTCTCACCAATGACGTTTTCCTTGTCAAGAAGTACCTGTCCCTCTTTAGGGGCATTTGAATTATGAATTGTGGGCTCTCTATTTATTTCATTTGGATTCATTTTGTCCATCAACTTCCTCTTTCGAGGAACTGAATCCTTTGAGCCTAGTGGTCTGCCACGCTTTAGGCGTGCAGCAGATGAACCATTTGCTGGCACATTGCTTTGTCCATCATGGACATCAATCCGTGCTGGTGCATTTGCAGCTGGGATATGAGATTTTGTCACCTTTGCTGCATCATTAAATGCATCCGGCATCTGATTTGCAATACTTTGGAGGTGAACGATCCTTCTCACTTCGTTTTCGCATTGAGCAGTATGAGGATCGAGATGAGACAATGTGGATACATTCCATGATAATTCATGTCGTTTTTTAGGAATGAGTTTGCCTTGTTCTTTAGACACAGATTTTTCTCCCCCTAATGGTGGGAAGATTGTCTCATCAAAATCACAATCCGCAAATCGTGCGGTAAAAATATCACCCGTCAGGGGGTCCAAGTATTTGATGATAGATGGTGAATCAAAACCAACATAAATTCCCAATCTGCGTTGAGGGCCCATCTTAGTACGTTGCGGTGGTGCAATAGACACATATACCGCACACCCAAAAATTTTTAA
>NC_047650.1:9835390-9876818 GCF_902201215.1 Prunus dulcis | reverse complement strand
TGAGGGTTAATTCCACATCATACTTTAAGTAAGAGTAAATGTGCTTGTATGGGCACTAATTCTGCTCCATACTTTTTAAATAAAAGTAAAGGCAGCTGTGTGGACGATAAACCCGCGCCACACCTTTAAATAAATATTGACGTATGGGTAATAAACCTACACCATACCATAAATAAAATTAAATGTGGGGATAAAAACCTCCACATAATATATATGAAGTGCATAATATATTATAGAGTATGGGCAATATTACTGCGCCACTATTCAAGATATAATAGATGGGTTTTAAGATCACACCATCATTTTATTACAATAATTTGTATTACAACGCGATGGGTAAAAATTACACCACCATAAAATAACAGGACTGATTAAATAACTTAGAAATTACAAATTACGTTACAAAGAAGTAAATTAAACAAGCATGGATTAAACAACATAGAAATTGTGAGAACACAAAAAAGAAAGTTTGCATGTCGTTGTAGTAGTAAAGTGAGAGTAGACATATGACAGAGAGGAGACAGAGAAATAACCACATAGTGTTGAGTTGAAAAATTTCAGAAATAAAAGGAGAGACTATCGTGCTGTAACGTGTTATAAAATAACCTGAGATATGTGGTGGATTTTGAGCTGAACGTAAAGTAGACGAGACACAGTATTTAACGAGGTTCGGCTATGCCTACGTCCTCGGAGAGCAGCAGCAGTAACCTTTTCACTAAATAAAATAATAGAGCTACAACTTTAGAGTTTGCAATATATGAGGCTTACTGAATTTTCTCTCTTTTCACTCACCCTCTTCCTTTCTTTCTTTTCTTCCTCCTCTTCTCCTTTTTTTTTTTTTTTCTTCTTCTGATGGTCTTATTTATAGGCTGAGATACCTGCACCCGTGAGTCTACAGGTAAGAAACCTCCAAATTATCTTTGCTTAATTTCTTTGTGGGCCCCATAGATATTTGCTTAATTTCTTTGTGGGCTCCACATGTTTATCTTTACAACAGTATGTGTATTATGAGATCAATTTTATTATTATTAATATTTTGCGAGAGGCCTCTCAATACATGAAATTCTAGCTCCATAAAAAGTGTCTCTCAAATAAATTTAATTGAGATCACTCAATTAAAGCTCTCTTTTATGTATATGCAAAGGATTCACGCGGAGTATCATATGGTAAATCAAGCTTGACTTTGTTTAATATATTTATCGAGCTAAGCTTGTTTTGTTTGTTTCTTTTACGAGTGGAGCTCAAAGGAGCTACAAATCAGTCGAGCTCGAGCTGTGTCAGGTGAATATACAGTCATAAACTGGTCCTTTTTTATAACCAATCTTCGAGCTAAGCATAGTTTAATGATAAATAGTGATTAGAAATTATAGACTCATATATAGTCCTATCATACGTTGGCTTGCATTCTGTTATCATATGTATGTAGTCCTCAAAAAAAGGTAATTAATTATACTATTTTGAGAATGTGTTTGGTAAAAAGCTGTTGAAGTGCATGAGCTTTCTTCTTTTCTTTTCTTCTTTAAATTCATTGCATCCAAGGTTTAAAATATCGGTGATATCGAAAATATCGGTAGTCCAAAAACACGGAAATTTCGATGGAAATATCGGGATATTATCGATATCGATAAAAATTGAATAAAAACCACGGAAATTGTAAGAAAAACTTGGAAATTTTTATTGGAACTTTGGAGGATGCTTATTTAATCAATTATATATTAGTTTATCACAAAAAATTGGAAGGAAATGCATTGCATGATGGATTTAACTAATTTAAGTTGATTATATAGCGAGCTGACAAACACTGTGAGTGTATAAAATATGTAGTAATTAATGAAAGAAGATTAAACACACCACAATCATTTATATATAATAATTTACTACAATATTTTACATTTTAAAACCAGCTCGCCATTAGTTATTATATATATTAGATTACATAGACAATAAACACAAACTGACGACCAGTGCAATGGTTAAGAGGCTGCCACCTTCGCAAGGGGGCTGGGTTCGAGCCCCAGCATGCGCAGGTGAGGGAGTTTTACATGTTTAATTTTTGAAATTTCATCTCGCGATATATTGACCATTTGAAAGAGAATATTGAACGAAAATATCGCAGCCGAAATATCCTCGAAAATATCGTCGAAATTATCGATATATTGACGATAAATAGAAGGTTATGTGCCAAAATATCGTCTGCCCAAAAAAACGATATTTTCGCCGAAATATCGGCGAAAATATCGGCATTTAATACTATGATTGCATCAAAGAATAATGTCTCATCTATTCAAGCACTTCCACTCATTTGTTATGACAAAAGACAAAAGGAGGTAAATGTTGTTACTATTCACGCCTCACATAAAATTAAGAAATTTTTTTTTTAAAAATTTTTAAAATTTTTTCATTTACCCATGACAGGAACAATTTATGTTAAACTACCACGCGTATAAGAAATAAAATAGTACTATACATCAAAAAAAGAAAAAAAGAAAAAAAGAAAAAAAGAAAAAAGGAAAAGAGGCCTGCAAGCGAGGGATATTGAATGATCAACGTTTGTTGCCGAAGTCACAAAATCCGGCAATATGCTTGGCCTGGTTCCCCTGAATTTTCATATTGTCAAAGGAGAAAACAACATCGGAGTCGGAGTCGTCATCCTGCTTGTCAGTGGAGCCCGCGGTCTTCTTGTTGCCGAAGTTAAATACTCCAAAGGTTTTGCCTTCGTTGTCGCAGATTTTGTTCCACCGAAAGTTGAAAGCTTTGGATCCTTTTCCTTTGGGATTATTAGAATTAGTGTTAGAAGCAGGCTCTGGATCATTTCTTTTGGTTACGGAAGTCTCTTCTGGATTAGTTTTGGGAAGGCAGAAAAAAGTTGTCATTATGTGCTCTCAGTTTGGAGGTTAATCGGAGGCTCAAAATGAAGTACAGAGGTTGATAATTTGCCTTGTCCTCTAGCTTTATCTTAAAACATGATGAGAATATATAAAGCAAGCATGTCACGTCACATCCCTTTTATATTGATGATGAAAGAGGAGGAATCTCTTGAGGTAACCCTTAGCTTGCTTGCTACGCTACTATCTTTGCTGCCTTTAGAAGAACCTGAAAATTGGCGATGCACGTTTTCTCTCAAAAAAGCTATATTGATTGAAAATGAATGTCTATACTATAGAATAAAATTCCACTAACTTTATCAAAGTATAAAGTATTCGCCCTTTTCTTTCGAACAACGTCACACCTCAACTTTTCTCAACTATTTTTTTTTAACCAACAAACATTGCATTATTACATTGGATTATACAACATACATGATTGCATCATCATGATGAATGCCTTGAATCATGCATATAAATTCTCCTTCAATTCAAGAATTCCTTTAATAATTTTATTTGAGGGCACTTGAAATTGGTATTTAGGGGAAGAAAATAAATTAAAATATCCATGAATAGATCTAAGACAACAATAATTAAATATTCATAGTAACAATATGACTAGTCAACTACTAGTCATAGACCTATGAACAAAGCAATCTAGAACCTAAATTCACAACATATCAATTATTAACATCTGCAATCCTAGAAGAAAACTAAGTGACACCCTAGGCACTGAAAAGGATCCGTTAATCCACAGTGGAGAGTGTGTGAACATTCATCATAATCATACACATATACTGAACAAGTATGACTAGTCATATTATCCGGAATCAACACCAGAAATGTTCACCTAGAAACCTAGCATTGGGAAAAACTGGAAGTCATCATCCGACCAAGCAATCCACTAAGCCAAGAATATTTTTACAGAAAAAGTAATCACAAGCCCAAGCAGTCCTAGGTCTATTTAGGAAATAAGCACTACCTCCATATGCAAATTTCATCTCCAACTTAGTTGAGCTAGAAGCTAGTCCTTTATATTAATGGCAGCTAGTCCATCAGCTCATTCACTCCAGGGCACCAATGAATAAGCCCCAGATCGAACATACATAATGAAATATATATTTTGAGATGAAAGGGTCAGTTCCTTCAAGAAACTATACTCTTGACAAAATCAACTAAAAATCTAATCTAGACTTAAGAAATGAATAGTCGACACGAACCTAGATGCAGATTTTAAAAGAACAACATATTTTAAAATATCAGAATAAAAAAGATTGCATAGTAAAAATTTTACTCTAAAAAATTCTCAATTTGTGAAGAAGATTTTTAAAATAAAAGCATATTTCAAAAGCTATTTGAAACTCATTTGAAAACTCCAACCACACCCAGCTGCAAATGCATAGAAGAAAAGAAGAATACCTCTCTCTCTCTCTCTCTCAAAATGCAGACCTCACTAAAACAGAGAAAGATGCAGAGCCAAAAAAATCAACCTCTAAAAAAAAACCTCTCTCTCTTGCTAAGGAAAGCGACGGCTACAATGTTGTAGCCTCCTTTTCTACCAACAAGAAGTCTACCCTAAATTCCCCAAGTTGGCAGCCAAACATTGGCTTCACAATAAGGCAAAAAAAAAAAACAAAAAAACAAAAAAACCATTTAGGACTGATGAGCTACAGTTGGCAGTAAAAACAAATTCGCATGAAAATAGATGATTAGTCATACCTCCTAATATTTAAATGAATGTAATGTATAATTTTTTTACCTTCAAGGATCTTGATTCCATTTGAGCTATGGCAAGGTTGATTTCAATTTTTGTAATCATTTTGAGTGTAGACTTAATCTAGCCTAAATTACTTGAAAACTTAATTCATTACATAAGAGATTATAAGTTTGTCAAGGAAAGTTAAGAGTGACAGGATTTTACCTAAATTCCACTTTGGAATCCATGTCGAACTTCGTGCGTGTCCAACACGTGGTAGGTTTCGGGCACAAATGACCAAAATACCTTTCTTGTCCTAATCCAAAAACTGCTTTAGAGTTTGACTTCTACTGGAAAACCGACAGAGTCTTCTATGAAAAAGGCTCAAAACCTAAAAATCTACATGCACAACAAACTCAATTATTCCTAAGCGTTCAACAAATTCAACTTTACAAAACTAAACATACCAAACAAATCATAAACTTGTGGCTACACCTAGGTTAGCCTAGGTTGCCTACGTATCCTTACTGAAGGATCAAGCCACACGTAATTCTTTCTACCAAAAATCACAATTCATATAAGTTAAAATTGTTCAAGGTAAAACCAACAATTAAATTCTATAATCATTTTTTACTTTATTTTCAAGCAGATATATAATTGAATGTCATTCCATGTAATTATGCACTTAATTGTTCAATTAGTTTATCATTGTACATCCAACCACTTACATAACCCAATTTTTTACAAGAAAGGCGTACCTGCAATCATCTGTATAGTGCATATATCCTGTAATCACCCACCAACGGGTTTATGGAAATACCATCAAATCCAAAGGCAACAAGGGAATGGGAAACGAGCTAACCACATGTATAGACAAGTCGGGCAAGTGGCTAGGGATTCTGGCCAACCTTGTGCAGATAATGTGAGCAAGGTGGCGAAGAATATCCTATTCACTGTACCACATGGTGGTACTATACTATTTTCCACATAGATGTGCCTAAAATTAATCCATCAATTCCAATAATATATTGTCAAATCCCCTCGCACCACACATGTGGCCACATGTGTGACATATCCTCGCAGAACTCAAGGGACACAAGGTCAAGCCGAGACGCATTCCTCGCAGAAATCAGGGAGATATACTCCACCTGAGAATGTAAATAATCCGTTAATTCCCCTTGCATAACTCAGGAAGATATACTCCACTTGAGAATACAAATCTCCTCGCATAACTCAGGGAAATATACTCTAACTGAGAATGCAAATCCTAGCACCACAAGGTTTGGGCATACTCGAAACTTGTGGGCGCATTGTCATAGGCGCGTAGACAAATCCGAAGGCAACCGTATGTTCGAAGACATTCCGAAGGCAACTGTATGTTTGAAGAAATCAATATTTCCGAGGGCATCCAGGATGTCTGAAGGCATCAGTATTTCCGAAGGCAACCAAGATGTCCGAAGACATCAATATTTTCAAAGGCAACCGGGATGTCCGAAGACATCAATATTTCCAAAGGCAACAGTATTTCCAATTTCAAATTATTTAACATATATGTTAAAAATAAACATCAACATATCACCAAACATTTAAAATCAACTCAACCCAAATCTGCAGAATAAAACATAAATATATCATACTGGGAAAGTAAAAGCGATAGAGAAATAATTCACAAATAGTTAATAAAACTCTCAAAGCAAAAAATACCATTTTGAAATTAAACAACCAAACGACAAAAACCTCCCAACCAAATTGTCCTTATCTGGCCAACAAGGCCTCCCATCTAGGTCAATTAGGCCTGCCAAGCCATGCCATCTGATTTCTGATCCAAAAGTTCCTATAAGTCCAACAAAGTCTGCTAAAGAAGTCTCGAAAGTTTGATCTCGATCGAGTGGTTGGATCTAAGCCAATCGCACGATCAGATGACTATCGATTCGCCTAAACTTGGAATTATTGATTCGAAGTATCCGATACTTCGATTCTCGATCAACAAGTTCCTATACTATCCTAGAGGTATATAGAACAATATATTTGAAATTGGAACTAATCAAACGGTCCGAACCTATCGAATTTGGATATCGCATAATAGGTACAATATCCGTTCGACTGTAAAACGATAACAAAATTCAAATCTGAGTATACCGTCGTGCTCAGAACGACAAGGGAAACAATTTAGAACTTAATGGGCCGCCATCCGCCACAGACAGTGCGTGGGTGTCTTGAGAATTTTCCTACGACAATGGGAATTTCTTGAAACACCCTACAATACCTATACCAATTCGTTCAAACTAATAAGGGGATCAACTTTTGTTCTTGGACTACGGTCAAAAACTAACCAGAATTAGGCAAAAACAAGATCAAATCATTGACTTAATTGGGGGTGAAAAATCAATCTCTCAAACCTCAAAATTTATCCTAACCAAGTACATAAACAGGTAGAGCATGATGAGAGGATGAAGTTTCATACCTGGTTCAATAATTTTTGCAACCGGAATCACCGGAAAATGCTAGAACACCGCCGAAAAACATAACCATTTTCTCAGCTTTGATTCGAGCTCATCGTCTACGAATCAGATAGGGTTTTTGGTGGGTTTTGTAAAGGAGGATGAGAGGAATATTTTTCGTGAAGATAGCGCAGCCAACTGGCGCACGACGACATCGATTAATGGTTGGGAAGTTAAATGTCGCGGGGGCCTTGGGAAAAGGGGGAGGAGGGAGAAGAGGGGGAGAAAGAAGAATGAGAAAAATACAGGTATTGTAGTAGTAACAAATTTAAAATTTTCCATTATGTCCTTTTCGTTTCTAGACCTTTCCTCCTTCGTTACAACTCAGTATTGGGCGTGCTGCATGTCAACAAATTCGTATCGTCGAGCTCTACTCAACGGTGCCACTCAATTCCCAAAAATCCTTTCTGAACAAAAAGTGACCAATGTGCCCCTACCCCAAGGGCAAAATTGTAAATTCACAAATGGAAATAAATTGAATAAAACGATAAATTAGGTAGGGGTAGAGCATTAGCTAAACAAAACCTAAACCTTTAGAGTCCCCTAAGGATTTTTTTAACGATCCAAACCGTCTCTTTTTCAAGTCTTCATTCATAAATCATCCTTGCAAAAATCAAACAAATTGAAAATCATTAAAGCATCTAATTGGGACCAATAAAATCGATGAACACGATTCTTTAAAAAAAAAAAGTACAAAAATAACTACCATCTAATTGAGTGGTCCAATGGTTTTGGATTCAAGTATTTTTTGTTTAGATGATATTTTTAGAAATATCTAAAAACTAGACGGTTTAGATCATTGAAATACAATACGTAAGTGAGCCCTACAGGAGAGTTCCTCAAATAAGCTTATTTGAGATCCCTCAAATGAAGCTCTCTTTTGTATATATATGCAAAAGAACTGAGCGGAGTATCATATGGTAATCAAGCTTGACTTTGTTCAATATTTATCGAGTTAAGCTCTTGATTTTGTTTGTTTCTTTTACGAGTCAAACTCAAACAACCTAAAAGGAATTCGAGCTTGAGCTGTGTTAAGTCAATTTATAGTCATAAGCTGGTCCATTTTTATAACCAATCTTCAAGCTAAGCATGGTTTAATTATAAATAGTGATTAGAAATTATGAATATGAAAAACAATAATAATTAAGAATTATTAACAACAAAAGACAATGATATTTAACATTTAAACATATAGCTTCAAACATATATGAATAGTACAGAGCCGATATAAACTTCAATGGGCAAGGATGTCCTATCATACGTTGGCTTCCATTTTGTTATATCATATGTAATCCTCAAATGATGCACTAACATACTACTCATATATAACAAAATACCAAAGAAACTATTAATTTAACCTTTCAGAACTTTTGTCTAATTTATATTTTATATTAGCATTACACATAAAAACAGAGGCCCTGCCACAAGCCTCAGATATTGGATCAGGTCTTATTTTAGACAATTATCTGATTTCTTATTCCATTACATGCATGCATGCATGCTTAGAGCTTGTTCTTATTCAGTACTCGTTGCCAAAGCCGTTAAATCCCTCAGCGCGGTTCTTGTTCCCGTTCAGTTTATTGTTCTCAAAGCCGAATTCAGAATCGCCATTATAGGGGCCGCCGCCACGCCTGTTGCCAAAGTTGTTAAATCCAAAAGCTGGGCCCTCGTTGTTGCTAACCTCATTCCCTTTAAAATTGAAATTTCTGCGGTTGGGATTTCTAGAAGCAGGATTTCCACCATATCCACCACCCCCATAGCCACCGTTTCCTCCGCCATAGCCACCCCCGTTTCCATAGCCGCCACCGTTTCCGTAGCAGCCTCCGTGGCCACCGCCGTTGTTGCATTGTTGTTGTTCTGGTTTGGGAAGACATTTTTGCTTGGATTTGGATCTATCTTCAGGATGGTTATCTGTGAGCCAGTTGAGGACCCCTCGGGCCGTGCCATGGATGGCACCGTCCAGAGGGGCCAAAGGAAAAGTCACTACATCGGCAACCCTGTGGAGGGTGTCGAAGCCTCCCTCAACGGTGTCTCTCACCTGATTTTTCACTTGTTTACTCGTCATTGTCTTGCTGATTAGTTTTAAGTTGGAATTTGTGTGTTTGCTTGGATGATCGACTTAATGCCTCATGGTCTCCGTTTATAGATTTTGGCATGCGCATATCATATGCAATTTGCAAACGATAATAATACAGATTCTATGTTGATAATAATATTCTTCATAAATAGCTACGGGCGTAGAGGTCTTTCTTGATAGAGGATCTTTTTAACTTCATTTTTTCTTTCCTTTTTTGTAAATATCTTTTTACCTGCTTTGACTTGGCTATATAGGGTTATTTACTCAAATGGTCCTCAAATTTATACTCGATTTACATTTTTGTCCATCAATTAAATTATTTATTCCAATGGTCCATCAACTCTATATCATTTGGTCAATTAGTCCTACTGTTATATTATGTCAATATTTTCGTTAAATATGAGGGTAAATTGATCATTTCGTATGTTAAAAGCAAATAAATAATAAAAAATGAAATAAAAAGCTCACTCTATCATCCATACATACGGGGAAAAGTCTAGCTTACTGGAGGTATTTGCATTCTTGAATCTGCTCCTCCTTGGATTAGTTCAAAGCTTGTTGATGATTTGCTAGGAATTGCTCACAATCGGTTGGTTTCTTTGAACATTCCTGAGTAGTTGATTTCTGGGGCTTGGCCCCCCCACCTCACCAACAAAAAAAGCTCTCTCTCTCTCTCTCTCTCTCTCTCTCTCTCTCTCTAAACAAATACAACCCAATTGAATTATACATATTAAAAAAACAAACCAAAATACCAATTTTGCGGCTAACCCTTTTTTCCTACTTCTTTTTTGTCAACATTTGACCTGGTGGAGCTTTAGCTTTTCCCATCAGCCCTCTAGTGTTGTAGTAGAATACTGGGTGGAGCATACACAATTCTAAATCCCAGTTATTTAATGATAACTATTTATTATTATTATTTTATATGAAGAGGGAGTATTTATGCTAAGCTTAATATATATATATATATATATATATATTTATGACTCCCTAAATTAAAGAGCATAGTTAGAGTTGAAATTTTATTAGGAGCTCCTAAAATAGCTTTCTAGTGTTTTTAGCTAAATTTTAACTAAAAAAATAAGAAACATGATTGTGGATGCTCTGAGACCACACTGCTTGTAAGTCTTACGTTCAATTAATTCTTCTTGATATTGCCAGTCAATATAATGCTAATGTGATTTAATAAGAGCTGAGGTGACAAGTTTAATTAGTTAGTTGGGTCCTTCAAAGATAGTGAGGTCAGGTGATAAGTTTAATTAGTAAGTCTCGAGTTTACCTTTGAGGAATTCCATTGTCATGATACTTAGGTTAATTTGCCTTGTCCGCTAGCTAGCATTAAATTTATATTATGAGAATAAGCATATATGCATATGTCACATCCCTTATATAATGATGAGGAGGAATATTTTGAAGTACCCTTAGCTTGTTTGCCAAGCTACTCTCTGTGCCTGAAACTGGCGATAGGATTGGAGGATGCTATATTGATTGAAAACGAATGCCTATATAAGAGAGAATAATATTCCACTAACTTTATTCAAAGTATAAAATATTCGCTCTATTAATCCAGACAACGACTGTCTCAAATTTTCTCAACGTCTTGAACCAAATAGCAATGCATTATCACATTGAATTTTACAACATATATACATGATTACATTATCACAAGCAATGCCTTGCATCATGCATGCATATATATACACACACACATATAGACCTTGAGTTTAGTTCTGTTTTTGTTTCTTTTACAAGCCAAGCTCAAACGAGCTAAAACTGGTCCAGCGTGAGTTGTATCAAGTCAATTTAGAATAATTTAATCATAAATAATAGTCGAGCTTGGTTTTGTTTGAGTTAATCATAAATCGTGACTAGAAATTGAAACATAATAAATTAACAGCAAACGACATTAATAATTAGCATTTAAAAAATAATTTTTCAACATATAGCTTCAAACAGAAAGACACAAGCATGATACTTTAAGAAGAATACAGAGCGGAAATCAACATAATGCTTTGAGTTTTTACTTTTGGACATAATGCTTTGATACTATTATTTAAAAGATCTTTCATGGCAAGCAAATCTCTTCTAAACAAGCTATTGTGGACCCTTAAGGTGGAAGAAGGTGCAGCTATCTTTCCTCGCCGAAAAAGGCCTTGGAGGCGCTGGATTTGCCCCTCTACTATGCTGCTCACCAACTATATGAGTAAATGGCACAACCATATTCTTCTTTGTTTGTAGCCCTGTAAGCAACATGAAGCCATCGATGAAACAGATTTCCAAGTTGCCATCCCTCACAGTTTGAAGAACCCTTGCACGTATCACGATGCTCCCAATATGAATTTTAGCGACTTGGTTTGGATTGATACTTGAAGAAGCCTTGAGTTGAGTCAAGCTACGGTTCCAATTTGGTTTTGAAATTGGAATTTAGGTGAATGGGGTAAATTAAAATCCTAATGAAGCAGATCTATGACAACTATGATCAAATAATCCTGGAGAAAATATGACTAGTCAACAACTAGTCATAGATCTATGAATATGTAAACAATTCACAGACATGCGCATATGGGAGCAGAGGATATTAATACAGATTTTAATAATGGGGAATTCTCTCAAACCTTCTCTCTTCTACTCATGACACTTGTCATTTTTTCACACTTGAAATCATATCATTAATACATCATACAAGTTGTCTTTTGCTTTCCAAATTTACCATTTTATAAAAAATTTAAACATTAAAAATTTGCACATCCTCCCTCTCTCTCGTTTCACGATCACACTCTCTCTCTCCTCTCTCTTTTCAAGATAAAACTCCCATGTTTGCTAGATATGAAACAAAAATCTAGTTAAATGAAAAATTGTGAGAAAATCAGAAAAAATACAAACTATTCCAAAGAAATAGAGCTGATATTATATCAGCAATTCGTTCCTCTTTGGCTCACCACTTCCCCAATTTTATTTCCCCCAAATAGTCCAATTTCATACATTTTTAAACCCTAGATTGAGATTCCAGCCACACCCAATCACAAATTACAAACAACCACCGACGCAATGTCACTGGGCACATCCTTAGCGACAACATCCGACCAGTTCACTAGTCGCCGAGAACATGGTGGTGAGAGCAGCGAGCACATATAGAGGTGAAGAGAGATGTGTAGATGAGGAGAATAAGCATCTAAGAGGATGAGATAGATATGAGGGAGAGGGAGCATATATCATATCTAGAAGAGAGAGAGAGAGAGGAGAGAGTTTGATCGTGAAAAGAGATAGGGGGATGAGAGTTGATCGTGAAAAGAGACTGGGGGAGAGGAGAGAGAGAGTCTGTGTAATTTTTTTTATTTTTTAATATTTCATATAAGAGTAAACTTGAAAAGTAAAAGATAATTTGTATGATATATTAATGATATTTTTTAAGTATAAAAAAAAAAACACATGTCATCAGGAAAAAAAAAAGAATATTCAAAGGAACAAGTTAGAGAGAAGATTGCTAGCATTCTTCTTTATTAATTATAATTAACATAATGAATTCGGCAAAGCTAATCCAGAATAATTCACTAAGGATAATGGCGTTGCTTTTAGATTTTTCAAAAGAGAGATACTCTCCATTAGGGATGGGCATCTTAAACCGAAATACCAAAACCGTACCCTAACCGCACCGTACCATACCGATTTCATACTGTTTCATTTGGTATGGGGAGATATTCGGTACCGTACCGTACCGTACCAATAGAGTATAGTATGGTATGGTAGCGGTATCAAGATTTTGGTATCGGTCAATACCGTACCGTACCGAATAGTATAATTTTATGTTTGAATTGTGTTTGTATTTTTGTAAGCCATAAGACATAATTTTAACTATTTTGGTTTGTAAACCATAAGACACGAGTTTTAACCATTTGGATTTGATGAATTTGTTGATGGATAAATATTGATTTGGTTGATTCGGATATTGAATATGTTGATGGATATTGAATATGTTGATTAGGATTTGGATGTTGAATCTTTGAATTTGTAACTTAGGCATAACTTATTTTGGTGTTGAATATTGAATTGGTTCATTTTTAAGTTGTATCATTTTGGTACCGAAATGGTACCGATACCGTACCAATACTGATTTGGCACATTACGGTACGGTACCAATTTTGGCAAACCATAATTCCATACCGTACCATACTGATTTAAATTTCCAGTATCGGTAGCAGTACGGACTCAATACCGTACTGTACCCACCCCTACTCTCCATGCCTGGCTTCACGACAACCTGAAATTGACAAGGCAAGTGCTCTCTTAAGGATGCTAGAGTGATAGAAAATGAGTGTCTATTCCACTAAATTTATTCAAAGTAATCGCTCTATTAATTCAGGTAACATCACACTCCCAACTTTTTTTAAATGATTCCATTTTCAACATACATGATTGCATTATCACAACGAATGCCTTGCATCATGCATATATACATGGTGTATAGGATTCGAAATTTATCAAGTTCAAGCTTGGTTTTGTTTGTTTCTTTTACAAACCAATCCCAAACGACCTAAAAATAGTCGAGCTTTGTATCAATAGTCAATTTATAGTATAAGATGGTCCATTTTTACAACCAATCTTTGAGGTAATCATAAATAGAGATTACAAATTATAAGTATGAAAAATAATAATTAAGAATTAAAAAGATAGATCTTTAACATTTAAAAAGTACTTCAATATATAACTTCAAACATAAAGACAAGCATGACACTTAAGAACAGTACATAGCCAAAACCAACAAAGTGCTTCGAGTTTTTGTTTTTGGACATAATTACTTTGAAACTATTATTTTAAAGACCTTTCATTAACTTGTTTTAAGAACTTTTGACTTAATTATCTTTCTTGGTGCACAATTAATATGTTCATGGTTAGCCCCAATGGGAGAAGCTTTCCAACTCCATCATCAGTATATGGGCATATGTTATGTGCTACCCATAATTGGTCCATGCTATATTAATGGGAGAGATGATGTGGTGGGTTCTTATTATTGGGCTTGGATTACTATTCCTACTCGTGTCGGAATTAGGTCTTTCCTTGACGGTTAAAAGACCTAACTGACACAATATATATAAAGTTCCATCAGTAGCAGCTGCTTCAATTGCATACGTAAGGGGACCAAACCCAAATTTTGGAATATTTGGGCCTAAAAACTTCTCCAACCATGCATAGGAATGGGTAATTTGGCACTGCTTTTCTGGGCGGAATATAGGATTGGGGGAGCTTCTATAATGAGGGAGATTTTGGTGAGGGAGTTGAATGAGAGGTTCAATCCCACCATTCATTCATTTAAAAAGTTACTCCAATATTTTCTCACTCTTGTTGGATAGTGGGATTGACCCCTTCACCTCACAACCCCCTTATAGCCTTTTTGTAGGAGCAGAGACTATGCCGGATTCAGAATTGTTACATCATGGGATCATAGTGTAAAAGTTCTGAAATTTTTTTAAAATGAAAAAAGTAGAAATGATATTGATGTAAATTGGTTGGACTAACACTGAGTAAGAGTCTAACATTTGTATTGATTCGCGAAGTCGTTTTGCCAAGTGCTTAAAAAACAAAAAAAGGAAACCCTTGTAGCTAGCAGTGCAAGGTCCTTCACATATTTACCTGATATTTGGAACCGGAACGAGATCGAGGTATGCTAGCTTCTATAGTACGAAATTAAAAAGGTAGGCATAGTCAGTACGATATTTGGGATCACAATTCTTGTATTATTTTAATGGCTTAAATGTCAAAATGGTCTCTGTGTTTTATCCATTCGGCCAATTTAGTCCATGTGTTTTTAATTTGGCTAATTTAGTCAATGTGTTTACATATGTTAGCCAATGTAGGACAATATGTCAAATAGATGTTAAAATAGACATGTGCATAGCTCGTGAGTGGGCATAAAGGTATTTTAACACAAACTTAATTGCTGAAACGCTCGCGACTCTTTTCCTTGAAGTTTATGAGAATTGGGGTTTTCAAATTTAGTTAGTTCCTTTGAATATCAACCAGTTCACGTGAGTCACATAAAGAGAGCAAGGAGACAAATCGAATCTGGAGATCTCTCTCTCATGGTGATTGTTGTAAATTGCAGTTCCATGGTATTCGGGTTTGCTCCCTCTCTCATGTTTACCGTCTGTGAACAAAATAAGGCTGCTGATGCCTTAGCTACCAAGAGCTATGATTTCCTTTCGGGCCTTCGTGTTTTGGATATGAAACCTTTCTTCCTTAATGATGTTCTTGCTGCTGATGCTAGCAGTACCCCTAATTCAAGGTTGATTCCTATGTAGTTCGTTTGGTTTTGGGTGTTTGGCCTTGTATTGCATGTGAAAGGGGAGAGTGTTCATTATTTTATCACTAGAAGGTACATGCCTTGTCCTTTTTTCATTGGTTGAAGAGATTTCCATTAAAGCAAAGCAGCAAAACAAATAAGCATCAAAACAAGAAACCAAGAAAGCGAAAAAGCAAGACCTGTGTACCAATAACAAGTCACTGAAACAAACTTTACATTGAAGGAAATCAAGCATAGGGTCCAAACTCGAGAATACTCACCTAGGTTGATTGAGTCTCTAACAGATTCGATTTGTCCCCTTGCCATCTTTATTCGGACTCAAGTGAAGTGATTGATATTCAAGAGAACTGATTGAATTTAAAACCCCAATTCTCATGAACGCAGACTACGGCAGTTGTCATTGGCGCCAAAGAATAGAGTCACAAGGGTTTTGGTTTGTGTTAAAATACCTTTATGCCCACTCATGTGCTATGCACATGTCTATTTTAACATCTATTTGACATATTGTCTTACATTGGCTAACAGATGTAAACACAGGGCCTAAATTAGCCAAATTAAAAACACAAGGACTAAATTGACCAAATGAGTAAAACATAGGGACCATTTTGACATTTAAGTCTATTTTAATCCAATATTATATTTAGTTTATGTATCCTTATATTTGTATAGTATATATAGTATAGAAAAGAGAAAATGTATAAATATATAAACGTAGACTAAAAAAGCATATGAGGTTTTAAAAACACACAATATTTGTACTAAAAAAAATACACAACATTAAGTGCCCGTTTGGCATTGCTTATTTGGGAGTGATAAGTGATTTTTTTTTAAATTTTGAGAAGCCTAACCCGTTTGGTAAACTATGAGAAAATCACTTATTGTTAAAAATTGCTGAGAGAAAAAACTATAAGGGAAAGCAGCTAATGAGGTGCTTTCATTTTCTGATTATGCAGGAATCAGTTTCGAAGAGGCGCTGAGTTTAATGATTATGCGGCAATCATTTTCTGATTATGTGTAAAATCAATACAACAACATTTTCAACAAAAATTTTACCAAACGCCAAACTGCTTTATCTCACAACTGATTTCTTTCACAGCAAATCTGACAGTGATTATTTTCACAGCACAGCAATGCCAAACTGGATTCAACTTGAAACCAGTTATTTTTAAAGAAGTTAATGTAATTTAAATTTTTTTTATTAGTTTAAGATTATAATTACTTTCAAATGCCTGTTACTTATTTGAAAGACCGAATGTATTTCCAACCACTACTTCGAACCCAATATCTCCCCAGCTACTCTCCCTTTATCACTCCAAAGTTCATGGCTCTCTCTCCAGTGCTATTCTTTTTCACAGCTCTCTCTATCACTCTTATAACTTTATTAGTGTTGTAGGAGGTGTGGCTCTGATTAATCTTCAAACGACCAATTGACTTCTTCAAGCTTTTTGTATAACCCCAGGTGGTGTGTGCCTTGGGGTCACCTGAGCACCTCTACAGCCAACCTTACGGCCATCATGGAGCCATTCGACCCTTTTGGTCCCTCTGTGCATCCGCCCTTAAGCAGAGTGCAGTCCACGCAGAAATGTAGTGAAGCTCAAACCCACACCTGATGCACCACCTAACTTTGACAACCAACCCACCCATCCAACCTAGTCAGCCATCTCACCTCGCCAGCAGCAACCCCTCTCTCCTAGCCGTCGTCAACCCTCCTCTTCTCTGTCCTCCCTCTTTATCAAGCAACACCAAACTCATAAATCTTATATCTTTTTCTCTGTCCTTAACCTAACAACATTAGAAAAAAAGGGAGGGATGGGTGAGGAGAGAAACAACATGGCAGCACCAAATGTGAGATCTAGTAGATCCAAATATTGCGGGGACCAAATCTCACGTATCATGGCTTAACTTATATGCCACAACTAGAAGACGTGGGATGATCGAACTTCCCTCCCACTAGAAAAGTACGGAGCGAGGGAGACACACTCATCTGATCCCACTACACCCAAGAACTCAAAGCGCTATAAAAACCCAGCTAGACCTCCAGCAAAGGGACAAGAAATTCAATTGAACACTAAGAGTATGTTGCACAAACACTGACTTGAGCGTCGGAGTGACTTTTGCAAGTACGTTCCCCATTTCCACCATTCGACCTCGTGAACGTAATCTGGAGTTCTCTTTCAACCAAGGAAGCGTGCAGACATCAGTCAAGAACATGTGGAGGTATTTCTTCTTAAAATAAATCATGCTCCAATAGTTGGCGCCGTCTGTGGGAATCTCACAAAATTAATCATAAATATGACTGAACCTGCATAGGAAACTCCAAACACTTCCATCCCAGGGAATGGTATGTCCACTCCTTGACCTAGAAGCACAAGGTCTAACACCCAGGATGGGGAACCAAGCCTTGCTGTTATCCAGTTGAGGGAAATCATGAAAGAATTGCGCAAAACAAGAAAGGTAGCAGAGAAAGCTCTGGAGAAGGCGCAGAACACTGCTTGTTGTGAGGGTTCAAAAGAGAGCAAGAGGAAGCAGAGACATGAGGTCTTTGAGAGAGACTAGTCTAGCAACACGCACTCGAGCGTCTGTGACAAGGCCACTACAGGAGATCAAGACAAAGATCTCTGCCTACAGAAAATGGCGAAAAAGGCGAAGGACACTGATTTGCGCAATCAGATCGAGAAGATTGTCAGAGGGTACAAGCCACAAACGCCCGCGAAATTAGCTTTGGAGGTGGCGAAAGGAATTTGCAAGTCGCCATTCACAGATGACATCCTGAAAGCCAAAAAGCCATTTAAGTTCACCCAACCTAAATTTAAGTTGTTCGAGGGCACCACTGATCCCATTGAACATATCTATCACTTCCAACAACAAATGGTGCTCGAAGGAGATGACGAGGCCCTGCTGTGTAAGTTGTTCCCCTCAAGTTTGTCAGGATCGGCCCTGATTTGGTTCAGACAGCTGAAACCAAGTCTATTGGCGGTTTCACCCAACTCTGTGAAATGTTCATATCTTAATACATTTGCAATCAAAAGAGGAGAAAGGACGTCACGATCCTATTCAGCATGAAGCAAAGTGTCGGAGAAAGCCTTAAAAACTATTTGAGGCGTTTTAAGGAGGAAATGTCTACTACTGAGGAGTGTGATTCTTATACTACTTCTCTGGCGTTTCATGAGAGGGTCATACCCGGGACAAAAATGCACAGATCTTTAGTGAAGACTTCACTAGTGGATATGAGGGAAGTGATGGCCCGGGCCGATGGAATCATCAGACTGGAAGAAGAGGAACTCACCCAGTCAAAACGCGCCACTTCCACCATTGCAACCCCAAAGCCTCCACCAGAGCAAAAGGTGGATACTAAGCGATACTCCTTGAGACAAGACTCTAGCAATGGATCTAAGCAAAGTTGACCTTTCACTAGACTTACGGTGAGTTTGGCCAAACTTTTTCACGAGAATAAGGGCAAAGGTATATTTCGAACACCACCTACGATCCGCGAATCCCCAGAGAAGCGAGACAGAAACAAGATGCGCGCCCATCATAATGACTTTGGGCACACTACCAATGAGTGCCGAAGTCTTAGGTATCAGGTAGAGGCAATGCTGAGAAAGGGAATGTTATCCAAGTACCACGCTGAACCTGAGAACAAGGCAAGTGAAGAAGGTGGGTCGAAAATAATGACCAGAAATATCGCAAATGAAGAACTACTGGAGATCAACACCATCCATGGTCGACCGAATCCCGTGGAAGGAAAATAGGCCCGATCTCGATTCGAAAAAAGATGAGCTGAAAAGGTGAGATGCATAAATGGGATCGCATTTGCTCTTGAGTCTGCCAAAGCCCTAAAAAAGGTTAGAGTCATCTCGTTCACGCAGAAAGACATGGAAGGAATTGAGTTCCCTCACAACGACGCATTAGTGGTGACCCTCCGCGTTGCCAATTAGATAGTGAAAAGAGTAATGATTGACGAGGGAATTAGTGCAGATGCGTTATTCTGGAGCACCATCAAAAGAATGAAGTTGGATGAGAAAGAGATTCTACCAAATCCAACACCGATTTACGCTTTTGAAGGGACAAAATCACAACCAATCGGAGACATGACTCTACCGGTTATTGCCGCAGGTAAGACCCTATTCGTTACTTTCGTAATTGTGGATGCATCGAATGGATGGTGAAGAATCAACACGTTGCCAAGTGATGAGGTGCCTATTCAAAGATGGGAGAACCACAGTAGATATCAAAGGGGATTAGGTGGAGGGCAGAAGATGACAGGACCAGACCCAATTTTTGCTTTGGAATCCGAGTCGAATCCTGTGCGTGTCCGACATTTGGCGAATGTCGGGCACAAAAGACCTTTTTACCCTTCTCGTCTTAAATTCTTTTCAGATTTTCCTCAGACTTCTGCCGAAATTTCGGCAGAGTCTCCCCTGTATTTTGACCAATCCCAAAAATTTTCCACCTGTTAAACAATCAATAAATCCATCCCAACAGCCAGAATGTCTCAAGTAACAGATCTCAACTTCGTTTTTCCACTAATACTAGATATCAGAGCATATTCTAAAGTTTCAAGGTTTCAAGGATTTTCTACAAACTCTACCTTACTTGATGGCGCAGAAGCTATGAATGGCCCGGTGGTGGATCCCGCGTACTTCTATGGCCTGGGGGCGAAAAACAGGTTGAAAAATGTGAGTGGACAAAAATAAGGTTCTTAGAAACAACTGTATAACCATAATAACCCCCATTGTAAAAATAGTTAAATAAAACTGAATACGTACTCTCCATTTAAAGCATACTATACTCAAGGCATTCTATATATAAATCATATTCAAGCTCGAAAAGTTTCGCACAACGGTACTGAAATCAAAGCTTGCATAAAACATTGAAATCAAACTTGTATAAAAGCTCTGTACTCAAACCTTGCAAAACTGAACAAATATATATAGGTATCAATGCCTGAAAAATCAAAGAAGCTGATATAAAATAACTGAAAATCATAATTAAATAAAGAAAAACTCAAAGTCCTTTGAAAAATCAGAGATGTACAGGTTCTGACTAGGCGAATAGCGGCTCTTAGTTGATTCATTTCAAGATCGTCAAATCATTGTAAGCCATTTTTCCAGGCAATTCGAAACAAGGATAGAAACATATGGGGGCCAGAACAAAGAGAAGCCCTTGAGCAGCTAAAGAAGTATCTCGCCAGTCCTTTGGCCTTGACTATTCCAGAGTAAGGTGAACCCTTATACCTATACATAGTTGTCATTGGCGTTGCTGTCAGTGCTGTATTACTAAAGGAAGAAAATTCAGTCCAGCAGCCCATATTTTATGTGAACAATAGCTTAATTGAGGCTGAGAAAAGATATCCACTGGTTGAGAAACTCGTGTTAGCTTTAGTGACGGCTAAACGGAAACTTCGACAATACTTTGAGGCACACATGATTATCATATTGACGACCCAACCAATCAGAGAGGTCATGTCCAAGCTAGACATTTCAGGAAGAGTTACAAAGTGAGCCATCGAGCTCGGAGCATTAGACATTAGATATCAACCTCGGACAGCCCATAAGGACCAGGTAATTGCCGATTTCCTGGTAGAATGCTATCCACCTGGCAAACAATAGGAAAACCATGACAAAATCAAGGAGACACCAGATCTGGACAAGGCCCAATGGGAACTGTATGTGGACGGATCATCCAATCAGGAGGAAGCCGGAGTGAGAATCATCCTCTCGTCGCCCAAAGGAGTGGACCTGGAGTATTCCGTCCGTTTAGACTTCCCTGCCTCAAATAACGTGGCAGAATACGAAGCCCTAGTGTTAAGAGTCTAATTAGTCAGGACGTTGAAGGTAGGACCCTTAGTTGTCCACAACGACTCTCTCTTCATAGTCGGCTAGACAACTAAAGAATACGCAACTAAGGATGAACGAATGAGGGCATATCAACGGCTGGTAAAGGATTTAGCCAGCAAGTTCGAAAAAATAAAGTTTGAGCGGATACCGAGAGAAATGAACGGTCAGGCAGATCGCTTGGCCCATGTAGCATCAACGTTAGTGGAAGACATGAAGGTCACGCCGGTGGAACTCTTATCGAATCACATTATACCAATCGACCCTAGAGTTATGCAGATTGATTCTGAAGAAGAAACGTGGATGATTCCAATCATGAACTATCTCACGAAGGGAATCCAACTCGATGACCCGATTAAGGCAAGAAAATTATGAATAAAGTCCACCAGGTATGCAATTATAGATGATACGCTTTTTTGTAAGTCTTTTTCAGGGCCATATGTCAGATGCCTCGATCCATATGAAGACGAATGGGTGCTAAAAGAAATACACCAAGGGACATGTAGGAACCATACGAGTGGGAGAAGCTTAGCCCACAAAGGGCTGACCCAAGGATATTTTTGGCCTTACATGGCCCGCGATGTAGAACAATTTTCACGAAAATGTGATAAATGTCAGAGGCATGCACCTCTTATTAGACAAACAGCTAAGGAATTTAACCCTGTTGTAGGACCCTGGTCATTCGCTCGCTGGGTGATGGCCACTGTAGGACCATTACCTACTTCTTTGGGGGTAAAAAGTTCTTCCTTTTGGCCACTGACTACTTCACCAAGTGGGTGGAAGCCGAGGCGTACAAGATGGTGACCCAAACAGATGTGGTGAGATTCGTATGGTGCAATATAGTAAGTCACTTTGGGATACCGAGGGCTATCGTGACGGACAATGGAACCTAGTTCAATAACCTTAAATTCAGAAGTTACAGTGAGGAAAAAAGGATCATTCAGAAGTTCTTGTCTCAAAGTTACCTTCAAGGAAACGAGCAAGTCGAGAAAACTAATCATACGATCTTTGATTGCTTGAAGTGAAAGCTGGAACAACGCAAGGGCAAATGGTCAGAAGAACTACCAAATGTGTTATGGGCATACCGCACGTCCAAACGAAAACCAACCGGCGAAAGCCCTTTTTCCTTGGCTTATGGAACTGAAGCCGTCATCCTCATAGAAATTGGACTACCCACAGTCAGGACATTGGTGGTAGAGAGTAATGATAATGAGCAGCAGCTAGCTCACAGCCTTGACCTACTTGAAGAACATCGAGAAGCTGCAGCATTACAACTTACAAATTACTAGAACCAGGCAGCCAATTACTTCAATAAACGAGTACGATTGAGAAAATTCAAAGTAGGCGAGTGGGTACTCAGGAAGGTCATGGAGAATAGCAAGGGCCTAAATGCAGGAAAATTGGGACGAATATGGGAAGGACCGTACGAGGTAACAGAAGCTTATGGAAAAGGGGCCTATATGTTGAGGAAGTATTTCATTCAATGAATGCTTAATGGAACACATGTTTTCTTCATATTCGAAATGTTTGGTCCAAGGCCATGATTGTTTAAATTAGCATCGCCTGAATCCACGTGGTCGAAGACCTTGTAAATAAGGAAATGCAGATACTAATCCATGGGCAGAGAATGTGCTTGATCAAAAGGCTAAAATTACGATTGAAGATCGCAATAAAGACGTGGTCGGAGATCACGCATAAAGAAGCGATTGGAGATCGCGCATAAAGATGTGATCGAAGATTACAACCTGATCGGAGACCATGACATGGTTAGAGATCAAGCAACATGATATGCATGTGACAAGGTCAAAGACCACATGATCAAGCATAACAATAACATTAGGCTCTTATGGCCACAAAAGGAAAAAACATGAAATGTTTACAGGAGGAAGGCCTTCGAATTATTCAAAGCTAGAAAGTACATAAAAACTACTGACTCTACAGGTGTGAACCCATAAGTAAAATATGTTAGTCTGATAGCAAGGGGAGAAGGCCCCAATCCACGTAAGGATAAACCATTTTGGCATTGACACGGAAGTGGTGGATACCCTGTTTAAATCCGTCACGTATGCCATCAGAATGAGCGCATGAGCAAGATCATTCCAGAGGCGAGTCACTTGGGCACTGACACATGCCAGATCCTCCTTGAGTAAGTCGGGTTTCGCCAACAGCTTGCTGTGATTGAAGTGACAAGAGCAGCGAGGAACGTGAGACGAACCAGCTTCATCCCGCGCCCTTCCAATAAATCAAGGATGACCTGCGCTCATAGTGTACCTTCTCATAGTAGCATTTCCTCCACCTCTGGCATCACCAGACTGGGACCTGGACCCACGGAGCGAGTCAGGGACCGCCGAGTAATCTGAAGCATTCGCCGGAGAGTCGGCAGAAGAATCCTGTGAGCATATCTCAATGATTCCGTTAGGGCTCTTGGAATCTCGCTGTGGGGACTCCCTCCTTGACAGAGATGAAGTCCTCCTTCTCGGACAATCTCTTTTCTTTGGAACATCTGCGCCATGAGTGGGATAGGTATGTTCATCTAAAAACCAATTACCCATTACATAAAGGCTTACCTAGAGATGTAGCCAGGTTTGAAAAACCATTACGTTAAGCCTTAGGTACTTACGTTAGGGTTAAAATTCAAATCAACTGGATAACTCATAAAGTCTGATAAAGTGAGTCAAGAATCTGGGAACGGGCCTAAGATAGTTGATTACATCAAAATCAAAACAAAGCCGAAAAGAAAATACAACAAGCAGTGAACGAAAGAAAGCAACCTAGGACGCGTCATCAAGTGGGTCAAGAATGGTCTCCGAGGTAGGCCCAACACAAGTGGAGAATCCAGCAGATGAGGTGAAGCCCGTAAATACAAGGACGGGCCAAGTACTGGGAATAGACGATGTAACATTAGCGCTAGAGACAACCGTCCCAACCGACTTAGAAGGGTGGAAGGCTGCTAGTGTGGTCCTGTGATGGGGGATGTAGCCCGTTGGAGGACTATCATCAGGGTGCATACCCAAAAAAAGTTCGTAGCCATCGGGGTCAGATTCCAACTCATTGTCATAGTCATCTGGGCCCGCCAAAAACCAGTGCTCAGGCTGCTGCTGACTTTGAACCCAACCGTATCTGAATTTCTTGGCCACCTCGACCCTGATCTACTTGGTGTTGGCTTGATACTCCTCATCCCTATTGCATGCGGCATCCACCAGCTCCTGCTTGTAGCGGTCAACCCCCATATGTACAGTGCTTTGGCTGCTTATCAGGTTTCGTAGTTCGCCCCGTTGCTGTTCGAGCTCAGTCTCACATTCCTTGATGCGCTTCTCACTAAGTTCGAGGGTCGCCGTCTTTTCGCATATCTCGAGGCTCATAGCTTGAAACCTCGCCATCTACAAGAAATAAAAAGTGGTCATTACACATGCAACTATGATAGGACATGACAATTGGATGACATCATCACAAATCCCAAACATACCGAATTCAAGCACTGTGATTGGTAGCCCCATATCTGTTCGTTAGTCATGGTCGTGAAGTCATTCTCACCCAGTAAGCTAGCAGGAGTGAGGGCACAAGAGACTTGCTGAGGTCGAGACGGAGTACTCGAACTAGATACATTGGGTGAACCCAAACCCAAAACGACCTATGAAGCATGACAGGACTTCTTCGCAGACTCGGAGGGGTCGGGCTTTTTTTCTGGTCTCCTTTCCTTGTGGCTTGGGACCGACAATGAGCGTGGCACTGACATATATGACTGATCTGACTCAGACTCGGATGCGCAGTCCTCGGAGTTGCTGTGTTGAGCTAACTCAACCTCCCTTTCTTGAAAGCTGGCCTGGATAAGAGACGCTGAATCCTCAGTACAACAAAGCTCAACGTCAACGGAACAAATGTCCTTGAACAAGTCTATCTTTCTCAGGTTTGAATCAGCCAAAGTGAACAGGAGGTAAGTCACAGTACGACGAGCAGAGGAGAGACGAATGAGAGTCGCGGGGTCAACGAAGCATGTGATATCCCACGCCTGACCAGTTAAGTTCTCCTCAAACTAAGCGATTCGTTCCTCAGGGATGAGATACCTTTTGTCCGAAGGAAGTACTGCCAAAAGAAGAGTTAGTTAGACCCGAAAAAACACAATAAGCCATATTTCAAAGACATAAATATGTATAGCAGGTTTTGGGCCAAACGCCGATTGGATAGGCATGTTAGACATCTCAAGTGCCGTCCACTCCCCAGTGATTAAGAGAGGTTGATTTTTTCAGTACTTGGTGGAAGTGGGCTTACAAGTAAATACCTTTTTACCTGGCCCAGACGTAAAAAAGAAATAGTGACTTTCCCCCCTAACACAATCCAAGTCGTAGAGGTACATGAAATCCTTAAAATGAAGAGACACACCCCACTTCGAGCCGACGGCTAGAAACCCAGATATGAGAAGGTAAGAAGTTGAGTGTAGTTGCATAGGGTGAAGACCCAAGAAGAACAGGAGCATATCAAAGAGGGGATGAAGTGGAAACCTAACATGCTCTAAGTGGGCCGACGAGAGAATTAAAGAACCTCGAGGGATACCGGTACCAGTGTACATATTCGACCCTAAAGGAAGAGGATCAATCCCCACGTTGTCAGGAACGCATGTTCTAGTGCAAGCCTTGAGTATCTCGGTGGGATACCCCCGGACTTAGGCCAAATCTTGTGGCTCGACATGAAAATAGCAAAGATGAAACTAGTACTTACTAGGTGGTGGCAAGAACAAAAGCCCTTCGGCGGAGTTCTCAAACACATAGAACACTTTCCTCTCCCTTCAGGTTATATATAAAGAACAAAAGCAAAGTATAAACGGTTTTACGAATGGATGTTATCCCTATCGACCAAACTTTTATAGCATGGGTGAAGATTGGGAAAATAATTCACAGAAGTCACGGGAAGAAGTTTTCAAAAGCAAAGATAAGGTTTGATGTGGACGGCTCAGATATTTGCCTTAGGCTCTGGCAACAAAGCCTGGTCTGATATGACCAGTCGAAATTATTTCTACCCAACACATACGCTTTTCTGATAAAAAGCTGCATGTAACTCGACAAAAGACAAAGAAGAGCAATGAATGTAAGTAATAAGTGGTGCAAGGTAGTAAGTATACCTACGGAGCTAGGCTTGTTCACCCCATCACGCAAAGACTAGATCCTGGATCGGTTGGGAGTCGGTGAAAACGAAAAGGAGAAACTGAAGGCATATGAAGTCCAAAAGGTCCACAAAAAAAAAAAAAACAAAAAACAAAAAACAGGTCATGAACACCTTGGATCGGCTAAGAGACCCAAGGCGCAGGACTCCGGATGGACAACTAAGGGGTATTGGGGCCCACACGGATAGCTCAATCACAAAGGGAAAAAAAAAGGTCGTGAACACCTTGGATCGGTTGAGAGACCAAAGGCGCATGGCTCCGGATGGACAGCTAAAGGGTATTGGGGCCCACATGGACACCTCAAGTGCCAAAAAAAAAAAAAAAAAAAAAAAAAAAAAAAAGGTCGTGAACACCTTTGCTCAGTTGAGAGACAAAAGGCACACGGCTCCGGATGGACAGCTAAGAGGTATTGAGGCCCACATGGACAGCTCAAGCGCAAAAAGAAAAAAAAAAGGTTGTTAACACCTTGGATCGGTTGAGAGACCAAAGGCGCACGGCTCCGGGTGGACAAATAAGAGGTATTAAATTGGACACCTGGACGTAAAGTCGTGAACAAAGGTCGTGAACATCTTGGATCGGTTGAGAGACCAAAGGTGCACGGCTCCGGATGCACAACTAAGTGCTATTGGGGCCCACATGGACAGCTCAAGCTCAAAAAGAAAAAAAAGAAAAAAAAAGAAAAGGTCGTGAACACCTTGGATCGGTTGAGAGACCAAAAGCGCACGGCCCCGGATGGACAGCTAAGGGGTATTGGGGCCCATATGGACAACTCAAGTGCAAAAAGAGAAAAAAAAAAAAAAAGTCGTGAACACTTTTGATCATTTGAGAGACAAAAGGAGCACGGCTCCGAATGGATAGCTAAGAGGTATTGGGGCCCACATGGACTGCTCAAGCGCAAAAAGAAAAAAAAAAGGTCTTGAAGACCTTGGATCAGTTGAGAGACCAAAGGCAGTCGGCTCCGGATGGATAGCTGAGGGGTATTGTGGCCCACATGGACAGCACAAGCGCAAAAAGAAAAAGAAAAAAAAAAAGGTCGTGATTATGTTGGATCGGTTGAGAGACCAAAGGCGCATGGCTCCGGGTGGACAACTAAGAGGTATTGAGGCCCACATGGACAGCTCAAGCGTAAAAAAAGAAAAGGTCGTGAACACATTTGATCGGTTGAGAGATTAAAGCGGCACACCTCCGGATGGACAGTTAAGGGGTATTGGGACCCACATGGACAGCTCAAGAGTTATTAAAAAAAAAAAAAAAAAAGAAGGTCGTGATCACCCTTGATCGGTTGAGAGACCAAAGGCGCATGGCTCCGGATGGACAGCTAAGGGGTATTGGGGCCCACTTGGACAACTCAAGCATTTAAAAAAAAGAAGAAAAAAAAAAGAAGGTCGTGATCACCTTGGATCGGTTGAGAGGCCAAAGGCGCATGGCTCCGGATGGACAGCGAAGTGGTATTGGGGTCCACATGGACAGCTCAAACTCAAAAAGAAAAAAAGAAAAAGAAAAAAAAAAGGTCGTGAACACCTTGGATCGGTTGAGAGACCAAAGGCACACGGCTCCGGATGGACAACTAAGGGGTATTAGGGTCCACATGGACAGCTCAAGCGAAAAAAAAAAGAAGGTTGTGAACACCTTGCATCTGTTGAGAGACCAAAGGCGCACGGCTCCGGATGGACAGTTAAGGGGTATTGGGGCCCACATGGACAGCTCAAGCGCAAAAAGAAAAAAAGAAAAAAAGAAAAAAAGAAAAAAAGAAAAAAAGAAAAAAAGAAAAAAAGAAAAAGAAAAAAAAAAGGTCGTGATCACCTTGGATCGGTTTAGAGACCAAAGGCGCACGGCTCCGGATGGACTGCTAAGGGGTATTGGGTCCCACATGGACCGCTCATGTGCAAAAAGAAAAAAAAAAGTTCGTGATCACCTTGGATCGGTTGAGAGACCAAAGACGCACGAATCCGGATGGACAGCTAAGGGGTATTGGGCCCCACATGGACCGCTCATGCGCAAAAAGAAAAAAAAAGTTCGTGAGCACCTTGGATCGGTTGAGAGACCAAAGGCACACGGCTCCAGATGGACAGCTAAGGGGTATTGGGGCCCACATGGGCAGCTTAAGCGAAAAAAAAAAGAAAAAAAAAAGAAGGTCTTAAACACCATGGATCGGTTGAAAGACCAAAGGCGCACGGCTCCGAATGGACAGCTAAAAGGTATTGGGGCCCACATGGACAGCTCATGCGCAAAAAGAAAAAAAAAGTCGTGATCACCTTGGATCGGTTGAGAGACCAAAGGCGCATGGCTCCGGATGGACAGCTCAAGCGCAAAAAGAAAAAGAAAAAGAAAAAGAAAAAGGCTGTGAACACCTTGCATCTGTTGAGAGACCAAAGGCATACGGCTCCGGATGGATAGTTAAGGGGTATTGGGTCCTACATGGATAGCTCAAGCGCAAAAAGAAAAAGAAAAAAAGAAAAAAAGAAAAAGAAAAAAAAAGGTCGTGATCACCTTGGATCGATTTAGAGAACAAAGGCGCACGGCTCCGGATGGACAGCTAAGGGGTATTGGGTCCCACATGGACCGCTCATGCGCAAAAAAAAAAAAAAAAGTTCGTGATCACCTTGGATCGGTTGAGAGACCAAAGGCGCACGGCTCCGGATGGACAGCTAAGAGGTATAGGGGCCCACATGGACAGCTCAAGCGCTAAAAGAAAAAAAAAAAAAAAAGGTCGTGAACACCTTGGATCGGTTGAGAGACGAAAGGAGCACGACTCCAGATGGATAGCTAAGGGGTATTGGGGCCCACATGAATAGCTCAAGTGCAAAAAGAAAAAAAAAAAAAAAAAAGAGGAAAAAAAAGGGTCGTGATCACCTTGGATCGATTGAGAGACCAAAGGAGCACGGCTCTGGATGGACAACTAAGAGGTATTGGGGCTAGCATGGATAGCTCAAGCGCAAAGGAAAAAAAAGAGAAAAAAAAAGAAGAAAAAGTCGTGAACGCCTTGAGCAAAGAGAAACCAAGAGGCATGGGGCCCATCGATTTAGCAAAAGCTCAAACCCAAGCGCACCCCAACTGGGGCTGGGATTGGCTATCAAAGACAAGCCAAGAGGAGTGGACCCACAGGATTGGTAAAAGCTCAACGCTTGGGATCGACTAGCAAAGAGAAACCAAGAGGCATAGGACCCATCGGATTGGCAAAAGCTTAAACCCAAGCGCACCCCAACTAGGGTTGGGATCGGCTATCAAAGAGAAATCAAGAGGCATGGGACCCACCGGATTGCCAAAAGCTGAAAACCAAGCGCACCCCAATCCATTTGGGATCGGCTAGGAAAGAGAAAGCAAGGATCATGGGGCCCACCGGATCGGCAAAAGCTTAAAGCCAAGCGCACCCCAACTGGGGTCGATTAGCAAAGAGGAAAATGCGCATGGGCCCACCGGATCGGCAAAAGCTTAAAGCCAAGCGCACCCCAACTGGGGTCGATTAGCAAAGAGGAAAATGCGCATGGGCCCACCGGATCGGCGGATGTGCAGAAATCCAAAATAAAGAAAAGGGTCCACTTGCACACGGGATTGGCTGCTCGCACTTGGATACTCCACATGGGGATAACAGTTCACAGTTGGAATTTGAAAAGTTAGCAATGTGCAGGAAAATTCATGTTTGGATATTTCACATGCAAGGTGTGAAAGCAATATTCAAGGGTTGGTGATAGGCCAATAGGAATCATATTTCTGGGTTTGACCAGCAAGCCCAAGAAGGAAAACGTATGGTTTGTTTGGGCTCAGCCATGATCCCACCATGACGACATGGGCTCAATCCGAAGAAATCCTGTTCCAAAGTCCCACTTAGATCATTTTTTCCCTCTCCACCCGCGAAGCGTGTAGAGAGGAAAAAAGTGGGGCACTGTGGGGACCAAATCTCATGTATCATGGCTTAACCCATGTGCCACAACTAGAAGACGTGGGATGATCGAACTTCCCTCCCACTAGAAAAGTGCAGAGCAAGGGAGACACGCTCATCTGATCCCATTACCATGAAGTGGAGGACGGGATGCGCAAAGTTAGGGAAGTGGGGCTAAACCCAAGAACTCGAAGCCCTATAAAAACCTGGCTAGACCTCCAGCAAAGGAACGAGAAATTCAATTGAACATTAAGAGTACGCTGCACAAACACTGACTTGAGCGTCAGAGTGACTTTTGCAGGAACTCACCCCATTTCCACCGTTCGACCTCTGGAACGTAATCCGAAGTTCTTTTTCAACCATGGAAGCGTGCGGACTTCAGTCAAGAGCCTGTGGAGGTATTCCTTCTTGAAAGAAATCCTGCTCCAACAAATATGGATCTCAAGATCTCTCTCATAATTACATAGGCTTGATTGCATCAAAGGTTTGAAGGTGAAGAATACTGAGAATATGTGTGTTCCTTGTTTTCTTGACTTGAGATGCAGTGAAGATGAAGGGGTTGTTGAGGCCACAACACAATATGGTTCATTGCACAAAACATCCTACAATTTTGAAGCCCTTTAATGTCATTCTTGTTTGAGGCTTTAAGATATGAGATTGACTATGTTGTTAGGGTTCTGAGTTTGGGGAAGAAAATGGTAAAGTTGGAAAAAAGAGAGAGAGGGATATTGAGATAATGAGGTGTTTCTGACAGCTAGGAGGAAAGGGGTTGTTGCTGGCGGGATGGGGTGGCTGACCAGGATGGGTGGGGGAGTTGGCTGAGGTTGTGTGGGTGGATGGGGCTGTAGGTTGTTGGTTTTTGTTTTTAATTTAATAATTAAATTTTTTAAAAAAAATTAAAATTAAAAAATTTAACAGTGTTAGAAGTTAAGTGTAGGGACATGTGTCAATAAATTAGAAGGGTAACAGGGAGGCACATGGAAAAGGGTAACATGAAAATTGGACTCAAAGAAAGGACCCGTTTTGCGTCTTGGGAAATGACCATTGCAATACTGGTTCAAATTCTAGTTGCCTTTGTTTTGAATTTTTTTTAGCATGCCTTGGCTCATTAAAATTGAGGAGCTGCTCCTTAAAATCAATCGGGTTTTGATACTTGTAAAATTCCATAAATATTGACAAAGTTTCAACAAAAAAATGAAAAAGAAGATTAAAATAATTTGACATGTGTCAAAATCACATTAGTTGTAAGGAGGAGCTTCTCTTCAATCTTAAGGAGCCAAGTTTTTTCATTAAAACCCAACAACTAATAGATCAACGGTTGATATTAGAAATAGGCAATTTCAACGGAAAATTTGTTTATCCAACTGCTAAAACAAATAATTTTCATTTCTCACTTTGTTAATTGCTTTTCGTTTTAAGTGAAATTATATTATGCTTTACATTTTGAATTTTTTAAGGTTAAAATATTTAGAAATCAAATCATGAAAACAAAAATCATTGTGAAGAAAAATTAGCAACAAAAAGAAAAAAAGAGGTTAACCATTATTAAACAATTTCATAAAACGCTAGATTCTTTGAGTCCGTAGAGTTGGTGGAAAAAGTGTTCAAATCTAGATAATACATGAATAGTTGTATTTTAAAGAGTTAACATTTAAGTTTAGCCCTAACATTATTGGAGATAGTCTAAGCTGTGTTAGTAAGTTGGAATCATTCTAATTTAGATGATGTATTGAACAAAACTAATCGAGAATAAATTCACTTAAGGATAATGGGGTTGCTTTTAGCTTTTTCAAAAAAGAGATATTTCCAGAATAAATTACGTAAGTCTGTTGCTGTTGTAGAGCCATAGACTCTTCATTCATAGCCATAGACTCTTCATTAATGTCAGGCTTCCATTAATTTATTAGAATAATATTAATAACACACAAAAAGAAGGCCAGGCCAAAGAAGAAGCCCGCATCAGTTCTTATTTTAGTGGAGATATTTTACACACATATGATTATGGCCTTCTTCAATTGCATGGATGCATGCGAGACGAGAGATTGCCATTACTTCCCTGGCGTAAATTCTTTAATTTAGCAGCCTTCTTCTTCTTCTTCTCCCCGGATGTCGTGAGTACTTGCCTACCCGTTTTGCCCACATCACCGGTGTTGGCGAAGTCAGTAAATCCTTTCAGGTTGCCTTTGTTTCCCTTCATGTTAATATTCTCAGCTTCAATTTCACAGCTGCCCGAGTCGGCCCCATTAAGAGTGTTGAAGAAGTTGCTAAATCCCGTCGTGTCGCCGCTGTTGTCGCTGATATCAACCCGTTTAATTTTAATAATTTTGGCGCTTGAGTTGGCATTTCCAGCATACCCTTGCCTTGAGTTGGTTTCATCGTGACTCGTCATTGTCTCACTGACTAGTTTTTAGGTTTGATCTGCGTTTGCTTTGATGATCAACTAATTGTATCATGCTCTCCTTTAATAGTTGTTGGCACGCGCAAATGCAGAGGATATTTTATGAAGGCCAGGCCACCCTGATCATAATACAGAATATTCTATATTATTGATCATAAGATTCTTCACATATATCTTCTTGGAATATTATACTACACTATTCTCGTAGTGGCCTTTCTTTTATCTTTTTAGCTAGCGAGGTTTGATGCTCAGTTGCATACGTAAGCTGGAATAATTCAACTAAGGATAATGAAGGATATTTTTGCTTGTTTCAAAAGAAGAGAGAGACATCCATCATCCATGTGCAATATTCCTCACTCAACTTATTAGTGCGCATAGATTCTCAATCCTAATCAACAATGCGTCCGGTCATGTTTAACAAAGAAATCAGGGGCTTGTTTCGTAAGTTGTTTTTGTTTTATTTCTTTCCATCAATGGAGGAAGATGTTAAAGTATCAACACCAACCCAATAATTGAACAGCCCAAGGAAGATAAACAACCCATGCCCGGCCCAATGTTAAAGAGAAAATATCTACACAATTCTGAAGTTGCATGTTGGTTAGTATAGTCTAGCAAAGTTAGATATCCTACATTATTGTAGTAAAAATAAGAAAGAAGAGAAGTAGAAGTGAGAAGTCAAGAAGAAGAGTGACCAATAAGCTATAGATCTAAGTAGTTCTTGTGATTAGTGTGAGTGTTCTAGAGTTTGTCTCTAGAGTTGTCTTGTTGTAATATTTTGTGAGTCTAATACAAGTAATTTGTTTACTTGTTTTGTATCCAACCATTCTATATTAGAGTTGTGTACTCTAATTAATTTTCTCAACAATAGGTATCAGAGCGTGACGGTCAGGGACTGATTCTGCTAGAGCTTCCTTGAGTCGTGAGGAGTTTATCTCTACAAATTTGCATCTTTAGATCAAACTTGTTCACTGCCGAAATTCTACCGACACGATAGGTGATCTTCACGTATTTGGAAGAATCAAGAAGCTCAACAACAAAAATTACAACACGTGGGCGACATGTATGGAGTCTTATCTACAAGGTCAAGATCTTTGGGATGTCGTCGGGGGTAACAAAGCTACACAGCCACGAGAAGATAACAGTGGAACTTTTCATAAGTGGAAGATCAATGTAGGTAAAGCCATGTTTGCCGTAAAGAAAACAATTGTAGAAGAAATGTTGAAGCACATAAGAAAAGCCAAAACACCAAAAGAAGCATAAGACACCTTTACAACACTCTTTTCAAGGAAGAATAACACAAAATTGCAGCTTCTTGAGAATGAGTTGTTATCAGTTGCACAATGTGACATGACAATTGCTCAGTACTTCCACAAGGTAAAGTCCATATGCCGTGCAATTTCTGAATTAGATCTTATTGCTGTTATTGTGGAATCTAGGATAAAAAGAATAATTATCCATGGTCTGAGACTCGAATACCGAGGCTTTGTTGCTGCTATACAAGGATGGTCGACTCCACCATCACTTGTTGAGTTCGGAAATTTTCTTGCCGATCAAGATGCTATGGCTAAGCAAATAGGAGGGGTCTCGTCAAAAGGTGAGGAGGAAGTGCTCTACTCCAACAGAAGTAAAGGAAACTTTAAGCAGCTCATCAGTGGTGAATTTTGGAGCTCTTCTTCTAGTCTTGCCTCTTACTTCAATAACGTCAACACTGTCTTCTCCATGTACACTTCTAAGGTCACCTATATCATACTCATCAGTTAGCTCTTCCCCTAGTTCTTTATGCTGATCTTCATCAAGATTTTCAGTTACAACAAATCTATGAAACTAGTTGTCATCTTCTTCACTTTGCTTAAATTCAGTTTCTATGGACTCTTCATCTTCCATATCATCACCACTAACTTCCTCAACCACATCTTCATCATCCTCTAATTCATCTTCAGATTCATCACCACTAGAAACATATGTAGTGTTTTGCACTTCAACGTCAAAGTCCTCACCATTATCGCCTCGTAATCCTCATCAACTACATCAACAAAACATGTCAAAATTACTACCACCAGTCAAATCTATATGTACTTCTCCAAAATCCCCAAACAAATCAGCATCTATATGCCCAGAATCGATAAACATATTAGCTTTTCTCTCATCTTTTTGTTCCTCAGTAGTCTCAGCCTGAAAATGCTCATTTACAGATGCTTTACTGCCTAAACCCTTTGGTTGTTGTGCTGTATCAGTTATCAACTACACTTGGAACCCAACCTTTCTTTTCCTCTTATAAAAAAGAACTTAGTGGTCTCTTTTTGGTAGCCAAGTTCCACTGCCAAGTCATATATGGCCAACATTGACACATAATCCTTAACAAAGTTGTCAATCCACTGCACAATACCCCCCATGTATAACACATCCGTAAAATAACATCCATGGTGAATTTTCGGTGTAAATAGGTCAGGATCTGCTGCATATCATTAAATAATGACAGTTACTTCTTATTACCACATTTATAATATATACTAGTTAACTAAATTACAAACACAACCAACCTCTATCAATACAATATAAAACATAACTAAACATAAACAATTGCACTAAAAAACTGCATAGGAGACCACATAAGACAAGTATAGTGAAGGAATCTAAGTCATACCAAAATCAACAGTTTAGGGACCACTGAAGATATATTTTTCATGGATTAATAGTACAATATTCGTCAAAACCAGCTTCATTGAGAGAAAGTGAAACAAAGTTAGAGAAAGTGAGGGAACAAGTGAGAGAAAGTGGACACTTACAACAGATGGGATGCTCTCCACCATCTCTTAGCACAAAACCCACTTCGTTGATCAGTCACACCTCAATCTCGAAAAGATTTGTTCTCGATGCCCCCCAAATTTTCTAGCATCCTTCACTCTATCCAACCCAGTTCGAATCACAAATAACTTCCCAATTTGAAATGTAAAACACGATCTCTCCTAACCCAATGTAAGGAAAGTAAGAGTTGGGTCATGAAATGACGAATTTATATCTTTCAAACTGGGTCACATGCAAAAATTGACGGCAAAGTGGATGGGAGTCTTAAGAATATGACGGTAGGCCTTCAATTGGGGTTTAAAAAAAAAATTTCGAGTCCTTAATTTACCGAAAAAATTATTAAGGGCTAAATTGACAATATGCGAATAGTTCAGAGGGCAAACTCACAGAAAACCCTAAATTTAATATGGAAATGAAGTTGATTTTAGTTATTTTGGAATGAAGAAATCCAAAATCATTAGAATATTTGATATATAATGATGACTAAATGATCTTCAATCTTTACTTTTATTTTTTTTCCATTTTGATTGAATAATGCTACACTTACCACATTTTTATCCCACATTTCTATACCATATGATGTGACATTTCCATATTATATGCCACATCAATGAAATCAAATAAGTGTATTTTAATTAAGACAATTAGAAAAACAAATATTGGAATAAATCATAAAAGAAAAGAAAATATTAAATAATTTTAATTGATGTGGCTGTCCACCTCAGCTGCCACATAAGATGGTATAAAGATGTGGTATACAAATATAGTAAAAGTAGCATTATTATTATTATTTTTTTCCGCATAGATATCTTTAGATGGTCATTTTTTTTGGCCTAAACTTAAAAGCCTTTGAATAAATGACTAAATTTGGGCTGACACAAGTATTTGAATGCATTTTTTTTTAGGTCAAATTTGGACACGTAAACATGCAAGTCAAGTTCAATTTTTTTATTATTATTCTTTTTCTGGTAATTCGTTAGGGAGGGGGATTATTATATTATATATTGGGTTGCATTAAGATTGTCGTCTACGTGAATCAAACTCCGGTGTACTTGAAAGGGACACCCCGCGCGGGGACCCGAGTGTGGAGAGGGGGGAGACATGGGGGTGTGGGGTGGGGATTGGGTGGTGGTTTCGAGGGGAGAAGGGGGAGGGGAGAGGTTGACCCACTTTTCCATTATAGTGGCACCCCATGCGCCAAGTGCAAATTCGTCAAGAAGAGCTAATACGGATTGCTTGGCGATAAAGGGAAATTGCTAAGGGATTGATACGAATTGATTTTGTCACCATTAATTTGAGCCCTAATTGAATTAGATCAGAAATATTATACAAGGAACATTATACGATCAGTTGAAGGACCTTTAATCTTTTCACTATGGAAGGGCCGGGCTTGGGGGTGAGCTGGAAGGGCGATGGCCATGGGACTCCAATTAATGACGCCCCAAATATTTTTTATTTATATTATATATATATATATATATCAAGCGTGTAATCTATAAAATAAAATAAAAACAGAAAAACACGCTGAAATTAAATGAGAAAAACATGATTCCTTTTCCCCGAAGAAACATGCTTCCTCTTTCAAGAAGACTTGGGTTCTCATACTCCTAGTTTCTCTATGGAACATGCTCTCAATTTAATCCACCATATTATTATATGTTATCCTAATCTCTCTTCAATCTATTATTTTAAGTTTCTCTCATTCCTCTTTTTTCATATTGAAACCCTAAAAAAATCGATCTCTCACTGAAAAGTTCACCATTTTTCTTTTTTGATCTGTCTTTAAGATTGATGGTAGTGGCCAAGAGGAGAGAAGCATGAAAATTTGAAAAGGTAATAAGATTTTTATGAACTTTTCTTTATATTTTTTCCTATCTAGCAAACTATTTTTTCTCACCCTACACCCGATATGTTGGTCTTTGTTGAGTTTTAATCTTGCTTTTCCTTCCATAAATTGTTGTTGGGGCTTGGCCTCTATCTTTTGTTAGGTGGTTTGTTGATTCTCTTTATTGGTTTAATGAACACATTTTGGCAGAAAAAAAAAAATGTTACTTGAGAACTTAATGTCAAAGAATAGGTTGTTTGAATGTTAGAAGTTATTTTACTATTTATGGACCTAAATATATATATATATATTTTTATGATTCATGTACTTTTGTTTTGTTAAAATTAAATTATTATATTTAAACCAAAAATTATTATATTTAAAATTAAATTAAATTATTGTATAAGCTTTATTGTATGAGAAATGCTAGCAACCTTCTCTCTAACTTTCTCTCTTCTTCTCATGACAAGTGTCATTTTCCTTACACTTAAAACAATGTCATTAATGCATCACACAAGTTAGTTTTTGTTTTCCAAGTTTATCCTTTTAAAATGTATTGGCTTTTATATTTCCTTCAATTTATTCAAATTTTGTTACAACTTTTTTAGCACATTGTTAAAAATTAAATAAGAAAAAAAACATAAGAAAAACATCATTTTTTAGAATATAAAAAAAAAAAAAATTTGTTACATGACATTGTTATCATCTTTATTTTGTTTTTAACAAAACACACATTCTCTTTGGAAAAAAAAAAAAAAACTTATGTTTTTATTTTCTTATTTAATTTTTTAACAAGGTGATAAGAAAGTTGTAAAAAAATTAGCTTGTTATTAAAATAAGTTAATACATTTAATAAGGATAAACTTGGAAAACAAAAATTTGTTTGTGGGATGCATTAATGACATTGTTTTAAGTGTAAGGAAAGTGACACTTGTCATGAGAAGAAGAGAGAAGGTCCAAAGGAGAAGGTTAGAGACAAGGTTGCTAGTACTACCCTTATTGTATACTAAGAAAGGGGCCTCATTTAATTTATTGCCTAGGGCCACCAAACAGTCAGGACCGACACTTATTCACATTAGATTCATATGCCTTGCATCATGCTTATTCCAATGGTATCCCTGTAAGGCCCATTCACATTGTATTTCAATAAACCAAACTGTCTATCTTTTAGGTATTCATTCAAATATATCATGATTATCTATGCAAAAAATCACTTGAATTTGAAACATTTTGACCACCCAATTAATGATTGTCATTTTAGTGCTTTCTTGAAGCATCGTGTTCGTCTATTTTGTTGGTTACAATTAAGTACCTTAATGATGTTCAATTTGTCTAATTTTCTATAAGGTGGATCTATGAATGGAGATGAGAAAAATATATGGTTAGGATCGTTATAAATAATAATACTTCATAGTACAGCCTAGAAGGTGTCCTTCAAGTAAAATTATTTGAGAGATCGGTCAATATATTGTTAATGTATGCATTTTGGGTTTTTCTTTTGGCTTCCCTTGACAACTTTGTAATAGAATTTCTATTGTTTTTTTATCAAGCTCAAGTTTAGATTGAGAATAGGTTCTCTAGGTGTTCTTAACTACAACTATCCTATGGAGGTTCAAGAAAATTGGCAAAGGTAAATTATGCATTGCATAACATTACATTAAACTGTTTTCATAAAATGATGACTAGTCATCTGTTTCTCGTATGACTAGTCATCCTTGCTCTGTAGGATTTCCAGCTGGATAACCAACTTTTTTGTCTTCTTCTATTTTCTCTCTCTGCTGCCACGTGTCATTCTGACCTAAGGGAATTTTTGTCTGTAAAGGCTAAGGAATTCCTCTTTGGGCAGTAGTCTCTTTTGGGTGAAAGTTTTGGAAAGTTTGGCTTGCCATCTTTCGCTTCTTCTTCCTCAAGAGAGAACCATCTTATTTTCATCTATGAGTTTTTCCAAATTGATTTCTTTTTGAAAAACTGCATTTGAAATACTAATCTGCATCTAGCTACTTAAAACACTCTCTCATTTATGTCTATGTTAGATTCAAGATTGATTTCTTCAAGAGTATGGTTTCTTGAAGAAATTGGTCATTCTCATTTGAATCCAAATTTTGGTTTTGTTTGAGTTAGAGCTTGCAAGTTGGTGCCATGAGATGAATGAGTTGGAGAAGGAGCTGCCATTGCCATGAAGAACTGAGCTTCAAGCTTTGCTAAGTTGGAGAAGAAGATTGCATAAAGGAGGCATAGCTCATCTTCCTAAATAGATTTAGGTTTTTCTTGAGTTGCTTGTGTTCCTTTGTAAGAATCTTTTTCTATTTAGTGGATTATCTGGTCGGTTGATGACCCCCAGTTTTTCCCAATGGTGGGTTTCTGGGTGAACAATTTCTGTTTGCATCTCTGTAATTTTTTTGGGTTTGTGTTCTTGGTGGTTGACTAGTCATCGTATGAATTGTGGTTGACTAGTCATCATATGAATTCTGGGTTTGTGTTATTAGTTTTTGACTAGTCATCGTATGAATTGTGGTTGACTAGTCATCATATGAATTCTGGGTTTGTGTTATTAGTGATTCTGGGTTTGTATCCTTGTAGTTGACTAGTCATCATTATCTGCTGTTTGGTGTTTACTTGATTATGTTGTCTTCACACACTTTCACCATAGTTGTTGCTAGCACAGGGAATGACTAGATTGACGGGTCCTTCTGAGTGCCTAGGTTGTCACTAGTAATTCTCTAAAATACAAAACGACGTCTTTATTCTACAAAAAGAACGAAAAAAGCAGTCGGGGATGAGAATAGACGACAAACTCTCGAAAAAAACCGTCGTTAAAAAGGAAAAATATGACACATATTAACAGAACAAGGCCGCAAAATAGACATACAACGACGCAAATTAAAATAATACGCCGTTAAATATAATTTTCACGACAACAAAAAATATGACGCCTTTAAGAAAATTAGAAGACGACGTTATTGATTCCTACTACGTCGAATATATAAAAACAGCCGTCGTATAANTTGCCAAGCCAGTTTTTCCTTAAACCACGACGCTTAATCACCGTCGTTGTTAAAATATACAACGTCATCAACAAATACAAAACGACGTCTTTGTACTGCAAAAAGAACGAAAAAAGCAGTCAGGGATGAGAATAGACGACAAACTCTCTAAAAAAACCGTCGTTAAAAAGGAAAAATATGACACATATTAACAGAACAAGGCCGCAAAATAGACATACAACGACGAAGAGTAAAATAATACGCCGTTAAATATAATTTTCACGACAACAAAAAATATGACGTCTTTAAGAAAATTAGAAGACGACGTTATTGATTCCTACTACGTCGCATATATAAAAACAGCCGTCGTATAATACATTTTCCACTTCGATTTTTCTATAAAACATGACGCGGAAATAGTTGTCAGTGTCATTGTTTACGACGTATGTATTTATATATTAGACGTTGAAAAAAACAAACAACGCCGGTTACGAATATATGAGAGTCGTATTACAAAATTTATACGTCCTATTTTCAGAAACAACAACGACGATAAATTAGACGTTGTTAAATAAAACAACGTCGAAGAAAAATAAAAAAAGACGTGTTTAGTCTGCATAAGTTTTAAAAAATAGTCGAGGATGAGAATAGACGACCAACACAAACAAATCACAGTCGTTAAAAAGGAAAAATATGACACATATTAGAAGAAAAAGGCCGCAAGATAGGCATACAACGACGATATTTAAAACATTACGCCGTTAAATATAATTTTCACGACGATATTGAAAACTACTCTGTCTCTTATTGAAAACTACTACGTCTTTAAATACATGAGAAGACGACGTTATTGAAAACTACTACGCCTCTTATTTACAAAAGACCGTCGTGAAATAAGTTTTCCACTTCGATTGGTCTAAAAAAGATGACGTAGATATAGCTGTCTGTGTCATTATTTACGACGTATGTATTTATGTTGTTGACGTTGAAAAGCGAAACAACGTCGGTGGCATTTATATAGTCGACGTTGTATTTATATGTATTCAGTACTCACGACGTACTTATTAATGTAGACGACGTTGAACTTCTAAACAACGTCAATATTTAC